>NC_091107.1:607500-802500 GCF_024713975.1 Paralichthys olivaceus
TTCTTTCTCTCTCTCTTTCTGTCGGTCTCTCTTTCTTTCTTTCTTTCTCGCTTTCTTTCTCTCTCTCTTTCTGTCGGTCTCTCTTTCTTTCTTTCTTTCTCGCTTTCTTTCTCTCTCTCTTTCTGTCGGTCTCTCTTTCTTTCTTTCTTTCTCGCTTTCTTTCTCTCTTTCTTTCTTTCTCGCTTTCTTTCTCTCTTTCTTTAAGTCTCTCTTTCTTTCTTTCTTTCTTTCTGTCATTCTTTCTCTCTCTTTCTGTCAGTCTCTCTTTCTTTCTCTCTCTTTCTGTCGGCCTCTCTTTCTTTCTTTCTTTCTTTCTCTCTCTCTTTCTTTCAGTCTCTCTTTCTTTCTTTCTTTAAGTCTCTCTTTCTTTCTCGCTTTCTTTCTTTCTTTCTGTCATTCTTTCAGTCTCTCTTTCTTTCTCTCTTTCTTTAAGTCTCTCTTTCTTTCTTTCTCTCTCTTTCTGTCGGTCTCTCTTTCTTTCTTTCTCTCTTTCTTTCTTTCTCTCTTTCTTTAAGTCTCTCTTTCTTTCTTTCTCGCTTTCTTTCTCTCTTTCTTTCTTTCTTGCTTTCTTTCTCTCTTTCTTTAAGTCTCTCTTTCTTTCTTTCTTTCTGTCATTCTTTCTCTCTCTTTCTGTCAGTCTCTCTTTCTTTCTTTCTTTCTTTCTTTCTCTCTCTCTTTCTTTCAGTCTCTCTTTCTTTCTTTCTTTAAGTCTCTCTTTCTTTCTTTCTCTCTCTTTCTGTCGGTCTCTCTTTCTTTCTTTCTCTCTTTCTTTCTTTCTCGCTTTCTTTCTCTCTTTCTTTAAGTCTCTCTTTCTTTCTCTCTTTCTTTCTTTCTTTCTCTCTTTCTTTCTTTCTCGCTTTCTTTCTCTCTTTCTTTAAGTCTCTCTTTCTTTCTTTCTTTCTCTCTTTCTTTCTTTCTCGCTTTCTTTCTCTCTTTCTTTAAGTCTCTCTTTCTTTCTGTCATTCTTTCTCTCTCTTTCTGTCAGTCTCTCTTTCTTTCTTTCTTTCTCTCTCTTTCTGTCGGCCTCTCTTTCTTTCTTTCTCTCTCTCTTTCTTTCAGTCTCTCTTTCTTTCTTTCTTTAAGTCTCGCTTTCTTTCTCGCTTTCTTTCTTTCTTTCTGTCATTCTTTCAGTCTCTCTTTCTTTCTCTCTTTCTTTAAGTCTCTCTTTCTTTCTTTCTTTCTTTCTTTCAGTCTCTCTTTCTTTCTCTCTTTCTTTCTATCTTTCATTCTTTCAGTCTCTCTTTCTGTCATTCTTTCTCTCTCTTTCTTTCTTTCTCTCTTTCTTTCTATCTTTCTTTCTTTCTGTCAGTCTCTCTTTCTTTCTCTCTCTCTCTTTCTTTCAGTCTCTCTTTCTCTCTCTCTCTTTCTCTTTCAGTCTCTCTCTCCACAGTTTCTAAGCTTCCCTCTTCTTTGTCTCAATATATTTTATTTTTTCCTCTCCTCTGCTCCTCCTTCCTTCTGTGGTTTTGTTTTTCCCTTGATGATTTTTGCAGAAAGCTGTATGTGTGTGTGTGTGTGTGTGTGTGTGTGTGTGTGTGTGTGTGTGTGTGTGTGTGTTATTAAAAGATCAGAGCAGACGAGTCTGACGTTATCAAGAAGCACATTAATATTTAATAACCACATAATTCATAACTGACTAAAGTTATGAATGATAAGTTCATCTCTCACCTGGCGAGCTCTGCCAGGCGCTCCACATGTCCTCGATGCTGATGTGCAGGTCGGCTCCGTGGAAGCTGCTGTGTTTGTCTTTCCGGTCGTGATATTTCAGATCCTCCCTCAGAAACTTTCAGTGGAAGAAAATAGAAAAAGTCCTTGTTCATTATTTGTTGTTTGTCAAATGTTCGGTGTGTTTGATTGTCTCTGTTTTACCTCGTCTGTCTCGGTTGTGTCCACCGTCCCGTCGGCGTCATCGTCCATCTGTTTGTGGATGCTGCAGATCGCCTCGAAACTCAGGACGGCGTTTTCATCCTCACAGAGCTGCTGGTCTATCGCACACAGATCTACAGTAATAATTATATTATATTATATCATAATATATCACATTATATTTCTATGGCTCATATAGTATAATTGTTTGTATTATATTATGTCAGTGAGCTCAGAGCCTCGTTTTCGTTTCTGTATTTGATCAGAAACTGGCAGAGTCGTGTGTGAACTTCTGTTCCCGTCACTTTGACAAATATCGACTCTGCTGCCCGCGGCAACAGGCCGAGTAAACATCCGTCTTTTTTTACAAGGAGACGCTGAACTCCACAAGACGACAGTTTATTATTATTAAAGATAAAACTGTCTCTGCTCTCAGAACCAAACTTCATTCTACAAATCACAGGGGTGTGAATCTCTCACCTCATCTTTTGATAAAACGATTATTGAAGCATTTTATTATATAGAATATAACATATAGAGAGAATTTTATTTCTATACATGATTTATTTTTTATCACTGCATCTTCATAAGCCTTGTGATTTGTGCTTTAAAAAGTATTTTAGACAGTTTTTAGACAAAATAAGGTTTTTTCAGTTCAATGAGACTCAATCAGTGACATGACTTCATGTGCGGCTCTGCTGCTCTGATCCTGGACCAGCACTGGTTATGAAAAAGGAAGCTGAGAGTGAAAGAAGAAAAAAGACAAAGACAAAAAAGGCAAAATAAAAAGCACAGGAAGAAAGAAAGAGAAGGAAGGAAATGACGGAGACGAAGATGTTGTGATGTCGTCAGTTCTACTGTCAGAAGCAACTTGTTGTTTTAATCTGTTTCACTTTCTGTTCGGCCCTGAATGAAAAATTAAATTAAAACATCCAACCAATCACTGAGCGGCACAGTGAGGGCTGTTAGCCTCGGTTAGCAGCTAGCATCCGCGAACATCGGATCACTCACGTGGTCGTCACGACAACAGGGAAAACTTCAAGATTTCATTTGATCGTTTCTGCCTCGAGAACGTCTGTGTGTGTGTGTGTGTGTGTATCTGTGTGTGTGTGTGTGTGTGTGTGTGTGTGTGTGTGTCTGTGTGTGTGTCTGTGTGTGTGTCTGTCTGTCTGTGTGTCTGTGTGTGTGTGTGTCTGTGTGTGTGTCTGTGTGTGTGTCTGTGTCTGTGTGTGTGTGTATGTCTGTCTGTGTGTCTGTCTGTGTGTCTGTCTGTGTGTCTGTGTGTGTGTCTGTGTGTGTGTCTGTCTGTGTGTCTGTGTGTGTGTGTGTCTGTGTGTGTATTTGTGTGTGTCTGTGTGTGTGTGTGTGTGTGTGTGTGGTGCTGGGGGGGTCGTACTATGTTCACATGTTCAACACCTGTCTCTTTGTTGTCAGTAAGTAATATGTCAACGTATCCATGGAGCGCTGAACCAGCTGATCCCTGAATAAGTCCGGCTCCAGTTTCCTGTCCGCCGCCGCGACGCCACGACACCACAGAAGAAGACGCAAAGGTAAAAAGATAGTTTGGTCTGAGGATTAACATCAGCAGCTGAGAGGACAGAAATACACAGATAATAGAATTAAAGGAGGGTCGGGTCAAAGTCACGGCTCAGTGTGAACACACGCTACACGCTTACTACCCATCATGCACCTTGTTCATGAACAGAGAGATCAAACCAGAGGATGAAACATTCAGGTCCGATAAGAAACAGGATTCAAACACTAAACCTGGAAGGACACACGCTGACCAATCAGAGGAAGCCATCCTCAGTGTCCCCGCCTCCTGTCCATGATGACGCTGAGTGGGCGGGACAAAAACTTTAACTTCCTCCAAACAGAACAGAGATGAGTTTATCTCTGTGGCCACACTTCCTGTGACATCATCAGCATGTCACATCCAGGAAGCTGTGGGAGCTGCTGACGCTACTGCTACAACACACACACACACACACACAGACACAGACAGACACACACACAGAGAGACAGACAAGGTGTGTCTACCTGAGGCTGCGTTGCCGTTGGAAACCAGGTGATGGTGGTCCAGGTGGGCGTGGTCACTCCCGTCCAATACACCGTGTGCCCCAATACGCACACTCAGCACGCACATGCACGCCAGCCACGCACACACACGCACCATGTCTGAGGAGAGAGGGAGGAACCTGGTCAGTCTGAGTTTCAAAATAAAAGTTAGTTTCTTCTTAGGGAACGTCTGCGTCCTGCTCTGAGCTGCTGTCTTCTGATTGGCTCAGAAGATGTTAACGAGCAGCTCTATGGGTGATCCTGCTGTGCGTCACTGAGGGGCCCCGCCTACTTAACATGGCGTCTGATGTTTTGGGGTTTCCTGTTTGATGATTAATGAATTAAAATGTCGTTGAAAGACATCGGGAGCCGACGTTAACTCACATCAACACATCGAACTCTGCAGGAAACTTTCAGATCCCGAGGAGGTCAAACTTTCCCCAGACTAAAGTTGTTGAAACTTTTTCATGTTTCTGCAGCGGATATAAGCTGCTCCCTGATTGGTCGTCTGAGGCGACAGCTCTGCTTTCTATTTGTTTCTTATTTTCGTCTCTGATGAAGTGATGAGACTGAATCATCCACCAGGGGGCGGTGCAGGTGAGCTGGCTTCACTTCACGTCGTCCATGTTTATGAACAGTGTCAGAACAGTGAGGAACCTTCAAGAACCTTCAGGAACCTTCAGGAACCTGAGGAGAACCTGAGGAGAACCACTGAGAACACACAGCAGGAGGCGTTCAGGGACCTCAGTTCCTCTCAACATCTCACTCACATGTTTTCACCTGAAATAAAAACAACCAGCTGAAACATCGATACTCTGCTGATCGGTGAGTTGATCGGTGAGTTGATCGGTGAGTTGATCGGTGAGTTGATCGGTTAGTGGACTGATGTCCGGTGGCGGGATCAGAGGTCAGAGGTCACACAGATGTTCAGTTTGTGACTCACCTCCGCTGCAGCTGTGATCGATCAATCCATCGATCCGATCGATCCGTTCTGTGACGTAATGATCCACAGCTCGAACCTCACTTCTTCACCGCGCGCGACTCAAAACTGATCAAACTGAAAAAACGCACGCGCAGAGACCCGCCTGCTGCGCGTTCAAGGACCCGCGGAAAAACAAGCACTCGGGGTTTGGTTTAAATAAAAACATCTTTATATAAACTTCAGTTAGTTTCTGAATCATCCAGGCTTTATTGAATCATACTGTATTTATGTTATCATTTCATTCAACAAACACTGAAGTTCTCAGCTTGTTTTATAAATAAAGAATCTGAAGTTTTGATTTGTTGTAAATGAAGATAAGATAAGTTAAGATAAGTTAAGATGAACTTCGTTGATCTGAGGGAAATCACTCGTAACAAAAACAGATCGTCAGAATGAGGTCGACGGGAGAAACACGTGTAAAATAGAATGAAAATTAATAAATGACATAAAATTAATTCAAATAAAGTTAAATAGAAATACAGAGAATATGTGTTATGAGATAATATCTATGATATATAATATTATCTCACTGTTGATGAGATCAACCAAACCAAACAGTCACGACCGCTCTTTAAATGACACGTTCACCCGGTTGTTAAAACTCTGATGATCATTTAAAGGTGAGAATGAAATCAGCAGAATCTCCTCGTGTTAAACAAAAACAGTGTTAAAGAGAGAATCTGTCGAACTCGTTCACTGTCGTGTTCCTAAAGAAGCCATGACCTCCTGTGACGAGCAGCTGTTAAGGAAGAATCACTGTGACATCATCTTAAAACCAGCTTCAGTGTAGCTCCTCCACCTCCACTTCTTTATAACATTATAAACACATCCTTCAAACTGCTGTTTTCCCAGAAGCCTTCAAAGCAGCTGCAGTAAAACCATGAAGAACCTGAACCGTGGCAGAGATGCATGGAGCAGCTACAGGAACTTCAGTGGTCAGATACTTGAAAAACTGGTTTGTTCCTAAAAGAGAAGAACTTCCTGCAGGAGTTTCAGGCTTTCGAGCTCATCACTGAAGAATCACTGCAGATTAAACTCTGAAGCTTTTAACTGTAATCCTCTGGGACCTGAGCTTTTGATGAGATGGATCATAACTATAAGTGATAAATATCATCTGGACACAGATGTGTTGTGTTGATCAACCTCATACTGACGATTCCACCACAGTAAAGTTTCAGACTCATCATGAAGGTGAATTAAAAACTGACTTCTGCTTCTCTCTCTCCTGGTTTTCTTATTTTCAGCAGGTCAGTGAAGCTGCAGTGTGATGGCGTCGCCCTGTGGTCAGAGAGAGGAGGTGCAACTCAGATCAGAGTCAGCTGCCAGGAAGTCGACATTCAGGGAGGGAAACTTCAAAATAAAAAAAGAGACCAGTACCCTGTCTCCCTGTCTCTCTGTCCTCCCGTCTCCAGTCCCTGTCCACAGCTGTCAATCAAACCAGTGGTGGGCGAGGCTTAACGTTGGATGCCATGCTGACGTCTGATTGGTACGGAGCCCGTCTGGTGACATGGGTGGAAAAAAAAATTCCGTGGCCACGAATTAATAACGCGTGGGAACGAGATCCTATCCCTCGGCCATGACTTGCTTAAGCCTAACCCTTAGCATATTGTTTACGTTTGAGCTTTGTGAGCAGCTGAATGAAGTGTCTCTTGCTCAGAATGACTCCATGTTTAACCACAAGTGATTTCAGGATATCGTAACGCGGAGACAGGACGTGATGTCTTCAGGACATTTATTTTCGTTCTTTGTATCACAAACAAACTTTGTGAACTCCCGCACACAGACACGTGTCTCCGTTCCACACACACACACACAGGCCCTGCCACACCCACCAATCAAGGGCGCGCATACTCAGCATTTTCAACATGCACTTCCCTGATTGGCCGAGACACAGCCCGTCCAGCAGGGTCGTTACACTATCATTATAATTCATCCCTAGATTCAAATAAAACCAAATCAGATCAAACTTGTCCATGTTTGCAGCTGAAGCTACTGATGCCAGAAAGTCAAACGTCTCACCGATGAAATGAAAACATTTCTCGTGGCCACATCGTATTAATTCGTGGTCACCTAATAATCATCTCGTTCCCGCGCATTCAACAAGTCGTGGCCACGGAATAATATTTTCCACCCATGAACCAGACGGGCTCCGTATGATTGGTTCTTTAAACGCGAGAAACTCTACACACACGTTTGTACTTCTATCTTAGTGAGAACCTTAACCTAACCTTAACCTTAACCTTAACCTAACCTAACCTTAACCTAACCTAACCTAACCTTAACCTAACCTTAACCTTAACCTAACCTAACCTTAACCTTAACCTTAACCTAACCTTAACCTAACCTTAACCTTAACCTTAACCTAACCTTAACCTTAACCTAACCTAACCTAACCTAACCTAACCTAACCTAACCTAACCTAACCTAACCTTAACCTAACCTTAACCTAACCTAACCTAACCTAACCTAACCTTAACCTAACCTAACCTAACCTAACCTAACCTAACCTAACCTAACCTTAACCTTAACCTAACCTTAACCTAACCTAACCTAACCTAACCTTAACCTAACCTTAACCTTAACCTAACCTTAACCTAACCTTAACCTAACCTTAACCTTAACCTAACCTAACCTAACCTAACCTAACCTAACCTAACCTAACCTTAACCTTAACCTAACCTTAACCTAACCTAACCTAACCTAACCTTAACCTAACCTTAACCTAACCTAACCTTAACCTAACCTTAACCTAACCTTAACCTAACCTTAACCTTAACCTAACCTAACCTTAACCTTAACCTAACCTAACCTTACCCTTAACCTAACCTAACCTTAACCTAACCTAACCTTAACCTAACCTTAACCTAACCTAACCTTACCCTAAGCCTGAATCAAGTCTTAACCCTCTAACAGTCCATTCAAAGTGAGGACCAGTGAACATAGAGTCTGTTTAAAATGGTCCTCACATAGTCATGAGTACAGGAACACACACATACACACACACACACACACACACACACACACACACACACACACACACACTTCCTCTCCTCTCGGACTTCCTCCTCCTCATTGCCCCCCCCCCCCCCCACACACACACACACACACACTCACACACACACCCAGTGTCACTCTGACACACGCAGCAGGACTGAGTGGAGCTGTGAGTCCGGAGAGGACTGATGGTGAGTGTTTCTGATCCGTGTGTGTGTGTGTGTGTGTGTGTGTGTGTGTGTGTGTGTGTGTGTGTGTGTGTGTGTGTGTGTGTGTGCAAAACTTTCAGCAGGTTATTGATCTTATTGGATCAGCTGATCAATCTTGAGCGTGTGTCACTTCATAAACTCTTTTCAGTTGATGATATAAAGTGAAACAGAATCAATGTGTCTGAATATATATAAAAACTACAGGGATGTAAAACTGAAGGGAACACAACATTATTATTATTGTTGTTATTATTACTAATGTAATGTTATTATTATTAATTACTATCAGTAGTAGTGTTATTGTCATTGTTGTCATTGTTTTGTGTATTATTATTATGACACATTAAACCTACAACAGTTTTATATATTAAATATTTTATATAAATCATCAGAATATTATAACACGTCAGAGCAAAGCGAAGAGAAATGTGGACATGAAGAGAAACAATAGTTCACACATTTACTGTTGATACAAAACTAACGAGTGGAACTATGGGAAACTCTGTTGACAAAGAATTGGTTAATAATGAATAAGAATCGTTAAAGAGAGACAATAGTGACAATAAGATTAACACAGAAACAAAAAGATTTCAAAAACAACATTTAATCCTTCTGGCTGCTGGTTGAACAGAGCGGTGGACAAACACTTCCTGTTTCAGTTTCAACACAGAGCAGTTCCTCTTCAGCGTCTGGACGTTGATCAGGGTGACGGAGGTCGAACGGTAAACATGGAGGTCAGCAATAAAGATAGCGTCATGGAAACAGGACAACCACACAGTTTACAGAAGAACTTCCTGCTTTAACTTATTCTTATAGGATCTGAGTCATTTTTCATGTTCAATTCCAAATGAATAGATACAATCCTGGTTTGGTCCAATCTTTAGTCCTGGTTTGGTCTGTTCTTTGTCTGTTCTTTAGCCCTAGTCTGGCTCAATCTTTAGTCCTGGTCTGGCTCAATCTTTAGTCCTGGTTTGGTCCGTTCTTGTCTGGGTTTTGTTTCTGCTGTTTTAAAAGTATCACTGCTGCCTTGCTTCATATCTTCGATGGTGGAATCGTCCTGGTTTTGTCGTGTCACTGGAATAAAGTCTGCAGCTGCAGGATCAGTTCCTCGTGGGTTCCAGGAGATTCTTCCTGATGAAGAGAGGAGACAAACAGCTGATGTTTGTTAGTTCCTGAAACACTGAGGAGTAAAAGCAGCCTAAAGGCAGCAGCCACACTGTTACGTGGTAGAATTATACATATAGACTACATTTCCCATCAGCCAACTGGTTGAATCATCACAACAGAGGATAAATGTCTGTTTCTTAGATTGAAAACTTTCCTACAACTCTCAGGTAGCATTCAAACAGCAAACATCCAATCACAGAGCAGCAACAGGTTAGGGGTTAGTTGTAGTATTGTAGTATGATAGTGGGCAGAGCAACAACTGGACATGACGGCTCTATGACAGCGTCCTCACTGCATTCTGGGATATTTGAGTTCAAACTTATTCTGAAGCTGAGTTTCGTTGCTGTGCATCGTTGATACACTGAAGTTTTTTCTCCTGTAAGTTTCCCTGATGATTCATGTAAATATTCTCATGCCTCAGATTTAAATAGAACTTCTGCTGCTAATGCTGAACTGACATTAAAATAAAACAGCTGCCGCACATGGAGAGGAAACAGTTCTTACACAATGACTGTGGTTCAATCATTTTCAGCACGTTACTGTTCCTTCTTCCTCTTTTCTGTTTTCTTCTTCCTCTCTCACTCTGTCCCAGCATCGTCCCCTCGCATTAGTTATCACAGCTGCTGGTTTCACTGCAGCTCTGGATCAGCTTGGTTCTGTCACATGTCGCAGAAACGTTTCCTTCTTTGATATCAAAAAAAGAATCAAAGGTTTTTATGTTTACCACCAGGGTTTACGAGACGTGTCCGGGAGGTTTGCTGATTGTCTCTCAGTGCTTTTATGGTTCATTGAATCTGATCTTTCACAGACTGTAAATAAAGACGACGACACGTCTCCACTTCCTCCAGAATGAAGCCAAAAATATCTCAGATACAAACGCTGCCATCTTGTGGTGATGATGTAATTTGCACCAGGGGGCGATAGAGATGATTTAGCTGAATAAAAAGTTGTTCATCTTTATTGACGGTCTGTGGGAGCTGCACAGTGTGACTGAGCAGTTCACAGAACGCTTTCATTTGTTTTTTAATTTGTCATCATTCATTTTATCAATTTATTTCATTTGTATAAACATTTTCTCCTTAATGAAAATATGATTCAGTTCAAAGAGAAGTTCGTTCACGTGTCAGAGTCCTGACGCTTCGTTTCAACATGAAACCACAGAAAGTTTCCTTTTTCTTACAATGTCTGAAAACGTCAGTTTCAAAAGAAGTTTCGACATTTTAAACGTTTATTTCATTCTTTCATCTCTGCACGTTAACAACTTCAATATAACCTGTGTGTGTGTGTGTGTGTGTGTGTGTGTGTGTGTGTGTGTGGTTCATCAACACAGATTCACTGTGAATTAATCTGCTGCTGAAAATAATCCCTTGTTTGTTTGATCAAAAATTACTGAGCTTTTTAAAATAAAGTTACACATCTGCAAGAGGTTGTTAAAGGTTTACGTCTTCAGACTTTAAAAAAACTCTGGTTTTCAGAGTAATTTTTTTTTTGGTTTGTTTTCTTGAATAATCTTTTTCTGTTTTTCGGACTGATTTTTTTTCTGAGTTCAGAGAGCATTTAAACAATAGACGCATTCGTTCCTTTACTGAGAGCTCGATGTGATGGAGACAAACATGACCGGCTTGTTTAGTTTAATCAAGTTTGACTCTGATCTGGTGGAAGACTCTGGGAGATCGTCCTGTCTTTAAGTCATGTTGATGTATTATCATTAGTTTGTCGACTCTACGCAGAAACATGAGGACTTTGTTCAGAAGGAAAGTTTCAGATCTGCTGAGATGAGACATGTATGTGAGGGCAGGAGTCATCATGGGTCCATGGGAGTCACTTGCAGGTTGGAGGTTCTCGCAGTATCTCCAAGTATCTCCAAGTATCTCCAAGTATCTCCAAGTATCTCGATATTTCAGAAAAAAAACTGAAAAAAAAAATCCTCCGAAAAAAAAATTTGGTCCGAAAAACAGACTTTTTTTTTTTCTGAAATAAAGAAAATACGCTTCCGTAGATTCATCTGGGGATTATTTTCATAATTAATCTATTAACTGTATCGATCACAGAGACATTTTTCCGATCAAAAGTCAAAACCTCCACATTCTAACCTTTAACTCAACAGTCATTGATTAATCACTGAAGCTTAAACACTGTTGTTTCAAACTAAATCTCTCAGTACAATGTAGTGGAGTAAAAAACACGTCTAGTCATCATCACTGTGAGGTCAGAGTTCTGCTCCGAGTTAAACAACATGAAACTGTGAGATCAGAGGTTGAAGCTTCCAGCAGGAGTGAGATCAGCTGACGGAGGGAGGGTCAGTGTCCCCAGAGTCTGGGTTGAACCACTTTCTGGATCCAGACATCTGGAGGAGAAGCTACAGCGTCATTATTTTATTTTTCAGTTAAATGTTCACTTCTCTTCTTTGTCTATAAAACACTGAAACAAACACTTTGAAACAGAGAAACTGAATAATGGATCCACGCACTTTGCTCCTGTCGTCTTCTGCTTTTTCTTCTTCAGTGACACCAAGAGAAAATGACCTCTGAAGCTACGACCCTAACACGACCTGAACGACTCTCACACGACCTGAACGACTCTAACACGACCTGAACGACTCTAACACGACCTGAACGACTCTAACACGACCTGAACGACTCTAACACCACCTGAACGACTCTAACACCACCTGCACGACTCGCAAGGCATTCTGGGTATCCCTAGGTTTGAAGTGAGGGTCTGAAAAATCTCAGTTTCTACAAACCCAGAACACTGTTGGGATGGGCCGCCCGTACACGTGAACATGCAGAACGAAGGAGACTAAGAGGTGAAATGGGAGGAACACGACCTGTGAGACTCCAACACAGATGAATAATGATGGAAAAACACAAACAAGTAAAGAGTTTAGTTCATTCTCACTGAGTCACAGGGATATTCAAATCTGTGTGTTTGAATGTGTGTGTGTGTGTGTGTGTGTGTGTGTGTGTGTTTATATGAAAGTGTGTGTGTGTGTGTGTGTGTGTGTCGTGCAGGATAAGATCTCTGCTTTGTTTGGAGACCGTTTCCCTCTGCAGATCATTTCCATAAACACAGATACTGACAGAAGACAAACCTTCTCCTGTGTCTGTCTCTGCAGTCAGACGATGGGACGTCACGTGTTTCTGAACAGACTGTGTTAACTGAAGGAAACTGAAGCTTCTGGAGCAGCAAGAATCAACCAATCAGACGCTGCGAAGGTAAACTCAGGTCATTACTTCTTCTGATGACAAAATAAAGTTTGTTTGATTCAGTTCAAACCTGAGATATTGTGTGTGTGTGTGTGTGTGTGTGTGTGTGTGTGTGTGTGTGTGTGCTGCAGGTCACTGAAGGTCAGAGGTCATCATGCAGACTATAAAGTGTGTGGTTGTGGGGGATGGTGCTGTGGGGAAGACCTGCCTCCTCATCTCTTACACCACTGGAGCTTTTCCCAAAGAGTACATCCCAACGGTGTTTGACAACTACAGCAGCCAGGTGTGTGTGTGTGTGTGTGTGTGTGTGTGTGTGTTGATTGTCTTCATACACACTCAATGATTGTCGTGTGTGTTCAGGTGACGGTGGACGGCAGGACCATCAGTCTGAACCTGTGGGACACTGCGGGTCAGGAGGAGTATGACCGGCTGAGGACGCTGTCTTACCCGCAGACCAACATCTTCATCATCTGCTTCTCCATCTCCAGCCCGGCGTCGTACGAGAACATCAAACACAAGTGGCATCCAGAGGTCAGAGGTCAAAATGTGAAATGTCACATGTTTAATCTGCGCAGGGATTATGATCGAGCAGTTTCCCCTTTTTATGCTAAGCTAACTGTAGCATTTCTCTAAACTCGTTTTATCGTCTTATCACTGAGCTCCATCGTTGTCTTCAGGTGTCTCACCATTGTCCCAGCGTTCCCATCCTCCTGGTTGGCACAAAGAGCGACCTCCGAAACGACGCAGACATTCAGAAGAAGCTGAAGGAGCAGAACCAGTCGCCCGTCACCCACCAGCAGGGCGCCGCCCTCGCCCGCCAGATCCAAGCTGTCCGCTACCTGGAGTGTTCGGCCCTCAACCAGGACGGCATAAAGGACGTGTTCGCAGAGGGTGTGAGGGCCTTCCTCAACCCGCAGCCCACCGTCACCAAGCGGCCCTGCGTGCTGCTGTAGGGCCGGGGCCTCCACCCCACACGACCCTGCGTGACCCATGGGGCCCTGACGGGAGACGACGGGTTTGAGTCCAAAACTTGAGAAAACTGAGACTGAAAATTGAAAATGTCTAATGTTTGGAAAAGTATTTGTGATCCATGTTCGACTTCCATAAAGCTGAATTTAATAAAGACGACAGAGTGGAAGTGTTTGTGAGCGGCTTCGCAGGATGTTGTGTTCAGGAGCAGAAAGAGACCATGTGACTCCAACACCGTCGAGCTTCAGGTGGTTTTGTCTCAGTTCAAGTAGGAAAAGATATTTGTGGTTTTGATCTTCACTGATGAAAATGTTTGACACAATTTCTAAAAATTAAATTAAGAGTTGAAAACAGATCTGGTCTTTGTCTTTCCTCACACAACTGCACCGATGCAGCAGCTGTGAACCCGTCAGTCTGATGGTTGTTGAGGTGTTTCTGAGCTCCGTGTGTTAGATTATAACTTGGACTTCAGTAACACTGTCACCACCTCCACCAGGTCTCTGCTCCTGTTGTTCAGGTAAAATGGGGAAGTGAGTTTAATTACTAACCTGAGGGCAAATAACTTCCTCAAACCATGAATGAGCTTTTATGTTGTCAGATGATAAAATAATCAAATCACAAACTGAGATCTAATCTCACTCCTGAGTCACAGGAGCAAAATGTCAACTTTTTATTTTACCGAAGATCAACCAAACATTTAGAACCACAACTAAAGCGTTTAGACGAGGACGGACATTAAGGTGGACGTCAGCCTTGGTTGGTGTAGTTGTTGATCTCTCCGGCTCAGGATATCGTCTTTTCCTCTGGAGCGCCTCCTCAGAGCCACTTCCTCTTCCTGTCCTTCGTCTCGAGCTGAAGCTTTTCTGTCTCTTGAACAAAAGCTGAACGTGACGCAAGAAAGACGGAGGTAAGTCGCCTGATAAACAAACACGGACTGACGAAGCTAACTTCCTGTTTGCTGATGTTTTCAGACACAATGTCAAGAAGTTAATATATTTACATTTTAGATTTTTAACTCTGAAGATGTCGACATCGAACAGTCTCATCTTTTCCGTTTGACGTTACGTCACGTTACCAAACTGCTAGCTTGTGAGAGTCTATGTTGCCATTGCCTAGCAGAAGTGTTCAGTGTGATGAGAACAGAAACCATCTTTTAAAAATGATTTAACGTCCACACACACATCGTTGTACTTCTATCATTGGGATAATACATCACCCCAACCTGAAGCATCCAAACTAAACACCAAACCTTGAAATAAACCAGGTCTTTACCCTCAAACCAGCCTTGGAGAAAGTGAGGGTCGACCAAAATGTCTTCACTCTGTAAGGTCTATGCTCAAAATGGTCGTCATGAATACACATATCATACAATATAAAAACATGTTACACACACACGCACACAGAGGTCACTTGGTTAACTTCTGTATTTGCTGAACAGGACTCCAGCAGTGAGTCTTCATTAAAGAAGATTCATGATGATTTTATTGATGTGTCGTTTAAAGTCTCGTCTCAGAATCTGTGTTAAACACTGTCACTGGTTGACGATGAGAAATAATCAGTTCATAAAAAGAATAACTCATAAATCAGCTGCTGAGTTCAGACGACAGAACAAACTAGACGTGTGGACTCTGCAGAGCGTCACTCGTCTGTCGCTCAAATCTTCGGACCACTTCAGGTTGAGTTCACGAGCTCACATGACGCCTCAGCGTCCTGCGGCTCAGTATCGCTTGTCTTCAGGTGGCGTGGCCACAATCACCTCCTTGCTCCCAAAGTCCCAGAAGGCCGTCATGTGGAAGGCCATGTTGGAGAAGACCACCAGGTATTCAAAGAGGGCGAACAAAGTGTAGACTGGGGGGGGAGAGAAATGTATTAATTGAAACTGAAAACCTGAAGAATGAATAATCTGCAGGTGAAAGATTCTTTAACTTTAGCATCTTAAAAACTCTGAGGCTGCAGAATAACTCTCACAACTTTAAAATCAACACTATGAACAGCGCCCCCTGCAGCCACACATGGAGATGAATCGTGTTGGGCTGTCTGAGTGTTTTCATGAGTAGAAAATGTGTCGAGTGGAACTTTGACGTAAACTCACTGAACTGAAATCAACAGAAACTACAGATCAGAAAGTTAAACCGGCCCCGACCCCTGAGGACCTGACGACTGTAGAGTCCTACCTCCGCTCTCACAGAACTTGTTGTGGCGTCTGAAGAAGTACGCTGCTGCCAGACAACAGCCCACGTTAAACAGGAAAAGACGCACCTTCCATTGGTATGATGTCACTTCCTGAGAAACAGAGAACCATGAACATGAACAAAATTCACTCATTCATATCTTTATAAAGGTTTTGAAGGTTTAAGAGTGTGTTTCTGTGTGTGTGTCTGTGTGTGTGTGTGTGTGTGTGTTACTGAAACAAGGAAGAACCAAAATAAAGTTTGAGTCAGATGTTACATTTGGAACTTGATTGTTCACGAGCTGCTCGAGTTAGAGAACCACAGTTTAACATCTGGAGAGAGACGCTGTAGTTTAACATCATTATTTAAGAAACCTTGAACGTCCTCAAACCTCCAACACACTGAGACCTACACGTCCTTCACCAGAGCATACACAATACAACCTTGCTGTGTGGTTATGAAGCACTAACGGGTCTGCAGTGCCCCCCACAGATGAGGAGTCGTCACTGCAGTCTCGATGGTTGATGTAGTTCTATGTCAAGTAAATATCAAAACAAATACACCAACGTATTAATTATTACTAATATATATATAACTAATCCTATTATTCTAAAAAAAAAATCAACATGAAGATAAAACATAACCTTCAAAACTATCAAATACAAGTTCTGTCTGAAATCAGACGTCAGAGCGGAGGATTGACTATGGAGGTGAGGAATCACCCTGTTCTCTCAGGTCAGACATGGATCTGCGAGCTGTTGCCAGCGTTGTGCGTCCCGAGCAGAAAACTGTTTGGCTGCTGTCGTCATGACGAGCCTCAGACACACCCACCATCGAATATTAAAGCAACGCAAACGTAGAACTCATTTTAACAAATCATGTCAGAATAAAACTTCTGATTGATTTAACTGGAACAGTGAAATGAGCTCTTATGATTAACTCTTACAAGAACTTGAATAAATTCAGAGACGTGTCGGACAGTGAGACGAAACAGTGAAAGGTTCTTTTACCTCTGGGTTCTCACAGTATCTCCTGATCACCTGCCACAGCCAGCACGTAATGAGCATGTGCAGCAGCGAGCTCGCTACGAACGTGATGAAGCCGTTTTTATGAAGACCTGCAGAGAAACAGGACGAGCTCTGATGAGTCGATGATGAAAGATTATTCTTGCTGTGGAAACGAGGCATTTACCTCCTCTGATGTTTAAATCCTGGCTGGAGGACCGGCGGGTCAGTGGACCGTGTCGTACTCACTGTATGTTTCCGTGGACGACACGTATGTGAGCAGCAGCAGGCCCGTGTTCTCGGTGAGGCTGCAGAGGAGAGCAAGTCCGCTGAGCAGCAGCTCCAGCCACCTCTTGGCAAAACGACTGCGGTAGAAGTTAAAATAGGCGACGGCCACCAGGTAACGTGGGGCAGAGTGGAGGCCGATGCAGCAGCGCCAGATGTAACGCTCCGGCATGCGGCTGATGGCGGCGCTGATGGACGGGAGGTAGTTCGGCACCTGGTTGGTGAAAAGAAAAACATTTGTTTTAGCTTTTACTCAGAAATAAATAAATCTTTTCTTTGCTGAAAGCATCAAACGAGCTGAAGCTATATAATATAATTCAAATGTAAAAATATAAAACCACATGTAAAACTACAGAAGTGTATTGCATTCACTTGGAAAAAAAAAAAAAAAAAAAAAAGGGTTTCCTGAGTAATTTATTTTTTGGTTTGTTTTTTTGATTTTTTTTTTTTGTTTTTCGGACAAATTTTTTTTTCTGAATTATCGAGATACTTTGAACTCCCGCCAGAACCTCCAACCTGCAAGTGACTCCCATGGACCTATGGTGACTCCTGCCCGCACATACATGCCCCATCTCCAACTATCTACCGTACCGGGTCAATTACGGTAAATTACGGTATCGATGGAGCATCTGTCCAACTGATCATGGAGAAACATCGCTGCGTCTACGTCCAGATCAAAGTCAGACTTGATTTAACAAAACAAGCCGGTCATGTTTGTTTCCATCACATCGAGCTCTCAGTGAAGGAATGAATGCGTCTATTGTTTCAAATGTTCTCTAAACTCAGAAAAAATATGAGTCCAAAAAACAGAAGAAAAAATAAATTACTCAGAAAAATTGTGAAGTGAAGTGAATGCGATACGCTTCAGTAGAAAAGAGAGAGAGATCATTAACAAAACTTTGTTCTGCTGCTCACAATACTTTATAATGTTTGTTAAAGATTACTACTCTGATGATAAACATCAAGGCAGGAGGAGCAAACATACAACACGCTAAAATCCACAGCAACAATTTCAGGTGGTCAAGATCCGACACTGTTGATAAAGATGGACGACATGAGAGCTGCTTGAAGTGAAACCAAAGTGTCTAGATCGCCCCCTGGCAGCTGGCTATAGTATAGCTGAAAAACCCTCCTCCATGTTAGTAGACTGGACATGAACCAAACTAAAGAATCAAAGTAGACGTTAAATAAATGTTTGTCAAAGATGTTTCTGTCAGTTCAGCTTGTTCTTCTCTCTGATGTTTGTTCAAGTGTTTCTCATCAGTTTGGTTTAAATTAATTTGATGATATAAAAACAGGCGGAGACGTCCTGATTGACAGCTGACACTGACTCCGGATTGGTCGAGCGTATTTGCAGAAATACGCCTCCACTCACATGATGTCATCACCACAAGACTGAACATACTCTGGCTTCATTTCTGGAGGAAGTGGAGACGTCACCTTCATTACAGTCCGTGGGGATGACTTACATGACAGTGTGTATACGTAGCGTCTTCATAGTGGTACATGAGTGAAATGAAGAGGCAGGCGATGAGGCCGGTCAGAGGGAGCAGAACCGTGGCCACAGCGAAGCCGGTGAAGGGCAACCGGATGAGGGGCCGGTCCCGGTCCAGGCTGCCGTACGGCCCCTGGAGCATCCTGGACAGAGGAAGGGGAAAAACTCAATATCCCATGATTCATTACGACATTTTCAATGTGGCATCTGCCCAAGTAGAGATAATGATCAGTACTACATTCACAACATTAGTTGGTAACATTGGATCGATCAAGTACATTGGTTACTATGGAGATAATCCCATTAGACCAGGTAACCATGGAGATTACTCCGGCTGGGTGAGGTCACTACATGGTTTAGTGTAACTTCATGATTAAAAACAGAATGTCTCACGTGTTAATGACGCGGGGTCTTTAACCAGGTTATAATCACATCCGTCAGACTGTTATCAGCCATCAGTCTATGAGGCCAACAGTTAGCTCCGAGGCTAACAGCTAACAGTTAGCTCTGGAGCTTACAGTCGGCTCGTAGCGGGCTCACCTTCACTGCTGCCCGGGTCGAGTCCACCAGGTGCTCCGCCTCGCAGCCATTCAGCCCCCGTGAGCTCGAGCTAATCCTGTTAGCGTCACCGCATAGTTAGCTAACTTTGGCAAACATTAGCAAACATTAGCAAACATTAGCCGGATGTACTTCCGCTTATGTCCAGCGTTAAATGTGACTTTGAATCGGTTTGACGGTTTCTCTACAGCTGCTCTCACTGACGGACACTTGGTTTTTCGTTACTTCACGTTACCGGAGAAGTTACCGGAGAAATTACCGGACCCCGCGCCGCGTCACCGGCATCAGGCTGACGACTTCCGGACACAACAATCTTCAGAATAAAAGTCGCACTAAATAAAAATGAGCTACCTTTACCAAAATAAGTTAAAAATAACTTGTAAATAAAATAAATAAATCACAGCTGTTCTCTCTCTCTTTTCTAAAGATAGTTCAAAAGAAAAGTCAATATATGAATATACTTATATATATATTTAAATATATATGATAGTATTTAATACAAAAATCTATTTTAAAGCATCACTGTCACTGATGAACAGCGCCCCCTGCAGCCACACAGGATGAACTCTGTGGGTCTCTGTGTCTGACGAAGTGTTTTCATGTAAAGTCAATCAATCAATGTGTTGAGCTGGATATTACCCATGATCCTCTGCTTCCTGCACCCGAAGAGCTACTGCTGTAACAAACTGTTCCGAGTTCTTCATGTTTTAAAGTTTGCAGCTGAACATTGGAGATTAACTCTGGTTGTTAAGAACTGATCTCAGATCAGCTTCACTCTTCAACCGGAGCTGATGGAGACTCTGTCACTTCTTCTCACAGGTAGAAAAGTTGAAACGTGGTCAAATTATTTTATTTTCCCATCAAAAGCCTGTTTGATAGTTTTCAAAGAAAAAACTGAAGAGAAGAAATATTTGATGTGAATAATGAGTCGACTGTGAGGCAGCGACATCTCCACACAGTCAGACCCTGTGTGTGTGTGTGTGTGTGTGTGTGTGTGTGTGTGTGTAACAGACAGATAAAGTCCTTCTGTACTCACTATTTCCTTCCTTCAGTCAAACAGTAGAAATCTGTGATCGTGTGATTGGCCGTTGCAGTGTTTTGTTGGATGATGTCACACTTCGTCAACGGGTCGTCCACTTTCATAAGTTTGATGGTAAGTCACTGGCCCCTCCCCTTTGTTAATATAAGTGTCTATGTTGAAGTGAGGACACTTATTAGCATAAAACATTCCCTAACCCCGCTCTAACCTTCACCATCACAACTAAATATCTAACCCTAACCCCAACCTGAACCTAAACTTAAACCTGAACATAAATCGAACCTAAACCGGATTCTAACCCTAAAACAGTTTTTTGAAAAAGAGAGGATTGACCAAAAAGTCCTCACAATGATGGTATTGAACCAAAACACACACACACACACACAGAGAAACACAGTGTCTCTCTCCCCTCCCTCAATGACCCCACACACACAGCTCCATCACAGACTCACACTGTGTCTAACTAGACAATGAATACACACACACACACACACACACACACACACACACACACACACACACACACACACACACACACACAGACACAGACACACAGACACACACACAGACACAGCATGGCGGCCGTCTCGTCTCTCTGCTGTCCATCGCCTCAAACCTTCATCATCGTCCTCTTCTTCCTGTCAGGTGAGACAGAGCGCTGACATCACGACTCAAACTAATGATATCTCAACACAGTCTGATGACATCACAACAGTGTGAACTGTTCTAGAGAAGCTCGATGATGAACTTCATCTTCATCACATGTTCAACACTGATTATCAATCTGCAAACACAAACGTGTGACGTATGTTCCTGTGTGTTTTGTGTTGAAGTGTACATGTGTGATGTATGTTCCTGTGCATGTTTGTGTTGTGTACATGTGTGATGTATGTTCCTGTGCATGTTTGTGTTGTGTACATGTGTGATGTATGTTCCTGTGTGTTTTGTGTTGTTGTGTACATGTGTGATGTATGTTCCTGTGTGTTTTGTGTTGTTGTGTACATGTGTGATGTATGTTCCTGTGTATGTTTGTGTTGTGTACATGTGTGATGTGTGTTCCTGTGTATGTTTGTGTTGTGTACATGTGTGATGTATGTTCTTGTGTATGTTTGTGTTGTGTACATGTGTGATGTATGTTCCTGTGTGTTTTGTGTTGTTGTGTACATGTGTGATGTATGTTCCTGTGTGTTTTGTGTTGAAGTGTACATGTGTGACGTATGTTCCTGTGTATGTTTGTGTTGTTGTGTACATGTGTGACGTATGTTCCTGTGTATGTTTGTGTTGTGTGCATGTGTGATGTATGTTCCTGTGTATGTTTGTGTTGTGTACATGTGTGATGTATGTTCTTGTGTATGTTTGTGTGGTGTACATGTGTGATGTATGTTCCTGTGTGTCTGTTGCAGGCAGAGAGTTTTCGTCCATTTCCTGTTTTAAGGTGCCGGAAGGGGGAGTGGCCTCTCTGTCCTGTCAGTACTCGGTGAAACGTTTCGGTCTGAGTCGCGTCTGTTGGGGTCGCGGCTGTGGAACCTTCTGGTGCAGCAACATCCTGGTGCAGACGGACGAGAACGGCGTCATCTCTAAGGTCAGGTGACATCATGTCATGTGATTTCTGTCTCCTCTTCAACTTTTTTAGTTTTGTCTCCACGACATCATGTCTTCGTCAGTGAAAAAAACCAAAACAATTTATTTCTTTTCCTGCAGGTGTCGGACCGCTACCGGCTGATGGGGGACATCCTGGACGGACAGATGGACCTAGACATCGAGAACGTGCGGTGGACTGACAGCGGGCAGTACTGCTGCAGGGTGGACATCGATGGGATCTTCAATGACGAGAAGGTGATCATGAACCTGAGAGTGATGAAAGGTGAGACCACATCAATGTCTCCACTGACACCAAACTTATTAAACATCCTCTGTTGACTTTCTCCTCCTTTGTTTACTCTTTGATCCGGTTGTGAAATGAGATGTTTGAGTGACAGTTAATCTGATGACATCACTTCATCTGATGACATCACTTCATCTGATGACATTAGTTCATCTGGTTTTATTCTCAGCTCCGGTTACAACATCTCCTCCAACGACGCCGATGACAGATCCAGTCACGGACCCGTCAGCCTCCACCGGTGAGACAGGTGGTTCGTCATCGTTCACAAACATCCCAGCATGCATTGCTTTAACGTTCTATGAAAGGAATATGAGGTCATGAATAGAAGAAGAACTTGAAGTAAACAAAGATGAACAGATTCTACTTGTTTATATAACTGTCAGTTTTTTACAGTGTTGGTTCTCAGGTTGAAACTTTTGTCCGACTCTTTGTAGTGAACTGGAAAACTCTGCTCTCGTCTCAGCTGGTCGTCCTGAGGAGGAACTCCACGCTGCTGCATTCCGACACCGTCACTGTAAGTAACCCCCCCACCCAACCATCACCACTCACCTGCAGGGGGCGCAGCTGTTGAAACCAGGGACACACCTCAGGTAGAACAGGAACTGAAGAAAAGAAACTAAATCTGCGTTCAAATCGATCTGACTGTGTCCAACGTGTGAGAAAACAAAAGTCATGTCGGACACTTTCAACTTCTCGCAGCATCAGTGACGAGAACAACGAGCGACATCACAGCGTTCAAAGCGTTTTGCGGATGAAACGAAAGGAAAGGAACAACAATGAACGTTGAAGTTGAGAACTTTGTTTCAGCTGAAGTTTAAAACTATTGTGAAAAGTGACTGAGTTTAAATACGCAGAGTAACTAACTGATTCATCACATCCTCTGTGGAGAGAAATAAACAGAGAGAACCCTAAACACGTTTTTATATTAAAATTTTGATATTTAGTACATTTGAAGTATTATAAGGTTAAATTCTCTCTCTCTCTGTGCCAGGTGGAGGACTCTCTACACTCTCTCTCCCTTCAGATCAATGTCACCGTCCTCTCTCTCTCTCTCACCGTGTTGTTGATCTTGGCGTCAGTGTTCCTCTTTCTGGCCTTCAGACGTACGTCCTCTCTTTTCTATCAACAGTACACTGACTCATATCCTGCTGGTTCTCATGTGAGTCTGTTGATTGAACTCTTCTCTGCAGGTGGAGTTTACAGCAGAGCGTTAACGAGCAGCTGGTGAGTTTAAAACATGGAGACGGTTTTTCATGTGGAACTTTCATTATTGAAAACATAAAATCTACCAGTTTCAATAATTGTTCAACTTGACTCTCATAAAACAGTAAAACCGAATTTTTCACTTTCCAAAACCTGCTCGTCTGTTTATGTCATCATTGTTGTACGTCTACTGCTTTACCACCACCTGCTGGACAGGAGTGGAACAGCTCATAGCACTCACACAAGGAACCTTTTAGTCGAACACTTCCTGGACTAAAGGTTCTGCTGTAAACTCTTGTCCTCCAGTTTCTCCTCTGAAGAACCTCCTCACATCATTTATGAGATCCGCATGAGACGACCGGTCCAGGAGAACATCTACACATTGGACTAGAGACCTGACAAACACAGCAGGACCATCGACCACTGACCATCGACCACTGACCATCGACCACAAATTCTAATACAACAGACAGAAGGAACGCACATTAAACCTCACAACATTTAAAAGTGAATTAGCTGAACACATGCAGGCTACACTGTTAGTGACAGGAAGTGTTAGTGACAGGAAGTGTTAGTGACAGGAAGTGCTAGCGACGCTTTGAATCCACCGCTGGTAGTTGAGTCATGTGACTGATAAGAGCCAATCAGGAAGAGAACGTGGGCGTCGGCATCATAGCTGATAATGTCTCTGATTTATCAGAAAATTTAAGAGTAGCGTCGACACTAGGTGTAACCATAGCAACAGTTAAGAGTTTTAAAACTACACTAAAAGTATCCACACACACACACACACACACACACACACACGTGATTTGATTCTGTGTTGAGAAGTTTCTTGTTGCTTTTGTTTTGTTTCTGTAAAAAATAAAGTTTTGTAAACTGAATAAATATCAAAGCAGTCTGAGTGTGTGTGTGAACAAAGTTACTCATCAACGCACTGTAGGATTCTCTGTGTGTACAACTATCACAGCCTGGAACAAGTACTACACACACACACACACACACACACACACACACACACACACACACACACACACACACACAACAGGGACTGCAGAGGTCTTGTAAGTTTTTCACCCATCAGTGAATAATCCCCTGAAGAGGTTCATTATTAAATTACTTTTAATATTAATGTCAGATTATTTGCGTTGGCCTTGGGCCTGTGATCCACCCCCCCCTGCAGGTGCGCTCCTGATCGACAGCCTGAGTCCCTTCATCTTTCCCACAGTTTAAATGTTTAAGATGATTCAGAGGAGACGTCGCGTTCTTGTGTCTTTAAAACAGCCGGTTGTCATGTGTGATGATCAGAGCTTCACAGTGAGCTGAGTGCTGAGCTGCTGCCGACATGGTTTCAATCAAGTTCATCCTGCTGACCTGTGAGTATCCCGACTCATTTACTGTAACATCAACGAGACAGTTTCCATAGATACACACCTCTGTCACACATTTTCATCATTAATAATATAAAATAAATTACATTTCTTGATTATTGAATATGTTTTTACTAAAGCTGCAACAACTGAGAGTCAAACGACCAATTGACAGAATTAGTCCTCACATTTTGGACATAGATTTAATTTTTTGTTTAAATCAAGAAACTCTTTTCTGATGTTAAATAATTAGAGATGCAGATGAATTAATAATAAAAACAATAGTTATTTTTAGACCATAGTTTTATTGATTGATAGATTTTTTTAAATAGACCAATTTTCAGACTAATATTTAAAATAATAAAATCCTGGGAGATATTTTCAAACCGGTTTTAGAGCCTTGTGTAAACAGAGTCAGCAGAGTCAGTTATTAAAGTGTTACTGACACTGTGTGTTTCAGGTGTGGTCATTGGACTCTTCGGTTCAGGTAAAACCTAAAAATATCATGTGCATGTGTTTACATTACTCACCGGAGAACCAATCATCTGGACTGAAGTATTTGGACATTTGCATATTCTGAGCTTCCACACATTCAGTTTGAAATAAAACATCCAATGTTACAGTGAAGCCTGAAAAATGTCTTGACTGGATGTCCAGTGTCTTCGTGTCAGCCTGAAGACACGGAGACGTCTCTGTCCAGTGTTTGATGAATGTTCCTCTTTCACTTTGTGTTGTGTAGTTGCCTCAGACGACTCAGATGAAGATGACAACGACCTGACAGAAGACGATGACAGCAAAGAGAAGTCAGAAGACATTTACAATTTAACTCTCCTCAGTGCTCCTCAACATTCTCTCCATCTTTCTGTCAAAGTATCGTCTCAAAGTGTGTAAACAGGATTAATCAGGGCGAGGCGATATGACTTCAAATCAATATGACAATTATTTCAAATTTTTCCTGGATTACGATCAATGAAGGATTATTTTCTGCGTCATCTACAGCGTCCTGCAGAGTGTCCACCGATTGGTCTGTCCATTGTGCGACCTCCCTTTCAGCCTTTGCCTGTATTTTGGCATGAGGACGTTTCTTGTGGGGAGGAGGTCGTGTTGATGGTCGCTCACAGAGTTTCAGCCATTTTTGCATTTGTAGGTTACAACAGCTTCTTCTAGACACTTGGACGAAAGTTCAGACAGGACGCTACAGCAGCAAGACGGGTCAGTACAATTCTGCATGGTCATATGATTAATGGTGTCTCTCTCTCCCCTGTCTTCTTAGCAATACAAAAGATCCACCCAGCACCAGCGAACCTGCAAACACTGTCCCCACCACACAATCTGAAGTACCTGAGGACACCGTCCCCACCACACAATCTGAAGTACCAGGAGACAATACGTCCCTTGCAAATTTCTTTGCCAACAGAAATGAAAAAGTGGACATGACACTGTCTCTGTGACCGACGTTGAGATGTTTCACTCATAACGACACTCTGATGTCGACCTGTGTTCATACTCATGAGGTCAAACAGTATTTGAAAATAGCAGCAGGGTGTCATGGAAGTTTTCACTGAACTTTCAAATAAATGATAAATAAAGACCCGAAGAGTTTGTGTCTCGTGTCAAAATCCTTCTTTTCAAGATAAATAACCAAGAAACACAAGTTAGTTTGTCTTTTAGTTTAAGATTCAAGTTAAAATAAATCCAACACATCAACCACGAAAGTCAAAAATGCAAAAATAAGGCCGGCAGTGTTTAGCTCAACTTAGAACAGGTAAGTCCTGGTACCTGAACTCACCACCAGGGGATTCATGCAATACTGGAGATTTAAGAGTTTATGGATTTTGTGACAGCGCCACCTAATAAATTGAAAGCTGCAGTTTCAGGCCCACGCCTTTAGGTCCTCATCTAATTTTGTAACATTAGGTGGCACTGTCCCAAAAACCAGCGTCGCTGGAATCCGCTTTTCGTCTCGTTCACAGGTTCACCGCCACAAAAACAAATGTGTGTGTGTGTGTGTGTGAGAGAGAGAGAGAGAGAGAGAGAGAGAGAGAGAGAGAGAGAGCACTGCAGGAAAGCTGACTAAATATGGTGTTTCCTGTCTGAGGAGCGGACTTCCTTGTGCCCCTACAAGGAGCTTCCTATTGGCCGGCCTCCTCTTAACTGGCAGGACGCCCAGACACAGTGTGTGTGTGTGTGTGTGTGTGTGTGTGTGTGTGTGTGTGTGTGTGTGTGTGTGTGTGTGTGTGTGTGTGTGTGTGTGTACTGTGACATAATAAGTGGACGGACAGGACTGGCAGGCCAGACTTGAGTGTGTATGTGTATATTTCTACTTCTATCTTTGTGAGGACCAGTTCGACTTACACACCCTGCAGAGTGAAGACATTTTGTTTGGTCCACATCTGTGTGAGGTTTCACATCTGGTGTTAAGGTTCACGTGAGATAGAAGTGTGTGTGTGTGTGTGTGTGTGTGTGTGTGTGTGTGTGTGTGTGTGTGTGGTTCAGGTATTGTGGGAACAGTCATGGACATTTTTTCGTCCTTATAGGGACAAACAGCAGGTCCTCAGAATGTAAAGACGAACACACGTTTTACATTAAGTGTGTTCATTAAAACTTACTTATTTTACTTTACTGACTTTTTGAACTTTTAAACTTCTTTATTTTCAGTTTTTGACGTCAAATATTAAAATCAGTGATTCAGACGTGATGGAAACGTGTGATACCGTCAAAAGCTACAGAAACTCAACACACCAACTTGATTTAGAAGTTTTATTCTTGACTCTTTGAAGAAGAAACGTGTTCAGTATAAAACACCGACCTACTCAGTAGGTAAAAACTATGTGTAAACTTTACAAACACCATCACAGAGCATCGAGTCTCTAGTTTGTTTCAGATTCTCTGACGGACTCTCAAACACGTCTGTTTCAACTAAGACGTTTTGTTCGGGTGAGAAACTCTGCTGCACAGCAACAACAGTTTATCGACCTTTGACCTCGTCCTCACTGGACAAACGCACAGGTTTTTGTGTGAAATGTGTTGTTCACGTTAAAGTTTCAGTCTGAGGTCAAAGGTCCTATAGGTGGACTTCCTGTTTGTCAGCAGAGGTTGGACCTGTGGGGGGAGGGGAGCTCCGACCCAGGACTCGCTGTCGGAGATGAGCAGGAGGACGCGTACAGGTGTGGGGAGGAGGAAGATGTGAAGCAGGGGGAGGCCGCCTGCATGGAAAGGGAAGAGGGGAAGAGCGAGTTGGAGGGCGAGCTGTGAGCCGGGGAGGTGTAGGTGGAGCAGGGCGAGGAGGTGGGAGGTGTAGTGACGGGGAGGGAGGCAGAAGAGGTAGAGTTCCTGTCAGTCTTGCGTTCTCGCTGTCTCTGGTGGATCTTGGAGTGCCGCTTACGCTCGTCACTACGAGCGAACTTGCGTCCACACTCGGTGCAGGCGAACGGCTTCTCTCCGGTGTGCGTGCGGATGTGCGTGGTCAGGTGGTCACTGCGACTGAAGCTTCGCATGCAGATGCGGCACTGGAATGGCTTTTGGCCTGTGTGCACGCGCACGTGGCGTGTCAGTTCATCAGAGCGAGAGAAGCGGCGCTCACAGCCGTCGGCGGGGCAGGTGTACGGACGCTCGTGGGGTGGAGTCTTGCACTGCCTGCCCACAGGGGACTTCCTGATCCGACCGGACTTGGTGGGCTGGTAGGTGGAGCCATGAGGTTGCGTCTGGATCTGTGCGGAGAAGGCTTTGATGGTGGACAGCGGCGTGAGCTGAGGGTTCAGGGTCTGCAGCAGCACAGGTTTCTGGTCCTGGTTCAGACCCAGATCGTCGTAGTCCGGGAGCATCTGCACTCCCAGGGAGGGTGGCTCAATTCTGGAGGCGGGGTAGGCGGGAGGGGGGCCATGTGGATGGAAGTTCTGGGGGGTTGGCTGAGAGTCATTGGGGGGGGGGAGGAGGTGGGAGCCAACAGAAGAGGTGTACGTTGGCGTGCTGGTAAAGACCGAAGCCACGTCAGGGGAGCCACAGCTAAAGCTCTGCTGGGACAGCGATGGTGATGTCACTGATGATGTCTGGCTGCTGGCTGCAGGGGGAGGAGCTGCCATACTGACCAACCCTGTGAACAGGCTGAGCAGAGGCTCCGCCCAGAGGGCACCGCCACCGCTGGAGGGTTCAAAGGTGAAACGACCACTGTAGGCCAGAGGGGGGAGGCGGGGGGTGAGAGGGGGGAGGTCTGGGAGCTCCAACAGAGAGTCTGAGAGGAGAAGAAGAAGAAGAGGAGGTCAGGAAACAGATCACACCTGAAACACCTGCGAGGGGCGGAGCTAGTCAGCTGACTGTCAGCATCATCATTCCTTTGTTTATTATTATTTACAATAATAATAATAATAATATGATGATAGGATTATTATTAATCATCATGATTAACAGCAACAACAATGAATGCATTATTATTAATGTTACATAATATTATTTTAATTAACAATCATCAGTTTAAATCAAACCTCGTTTATCAAAACAATATTCTACATCAGGAACATCTGAAGGTTTTTATTTTCTATTTAAAGGATTTGTTTCCTGTTGATAGAACTCCCCCCCCCTCTCCCCTCTCCCGGCTCCTCACCTCCGTACTCCCCGGGTTCTCCGCTCAGCAGCCCGGCTCCCTCCGCTGCGGCTGCGGCGTTCTGCAGCAGCATGTGCAGCTCCTCCAGCTTCTGGTAACTGTCCAGCGGGGACAGAGGAGGCAGGAAGCCGGTTAGCGGCTCAGAGATCTGCAGGGCGGACAACAGCACCTCCGCTTTGGTCGCTGCCATCTCTGCGGAGGAGGAAGAGTCGGACGCGGCGACAGAGGAGCTCAGCGGCCGCTCTCGGAGCTCCGGAGCAGCGAGCTGTTTCTGCGGGAGGACCGAGCCGCTCTGTCGGGGCGGACGCTGCTGCGGGCCGTGAGGCTCGGGGGAAGCCAACGCTGGAGGCTCGAGAGCTCCGGGTCCCGCTGGAGAAGTGTTGGATGTTTAGTGCAGGACGCGGAGCTGCGGAATCCCAGCGCCCAGTGAACGTGTCATGTAGAGTGTCACTTTGTGAATGAAGCTCGCGCTTTATAAACACTCCTGCGTGACGTATGCTCCCGAATATGGCGCGAAGGAAGCCCATATATGGACCGACCGGTGAGCGTGCACACTGGTCTGAACCCGGAAGCTCCCTGCTCTCTGCGCCTCGTGCTGCGGCTTCAGTCCGGACCGGGGCCGCGGTCCACCGGACAGACCGCGGCCGGTGGACGACAGATACACACACAGACAGCCGCCATGACCGGAAACCCCGAGCAAACGTCACAGCTCCGCTCAGCTGTTATAGGCGCTACGTCACATGGACAGCTTCCAGCTACGTCATTACTTCCTCCAGCCATATTTGGATGGTTTCCTGTGGGACTGCCGGTGTGGGCCCCGCCCTGCAGATCAACCTCTGCAGCTGGAAACATCTGTCCGTTTTTATTTCATTTAATAATTGTTTACGTTACATTTAAAATAAGTTACATTCAATTACTCAGAGTTTGTGGTCAGATCATATTTTGGGTCAACCTGCCCCGTAGTACCCAAAGTACTCACAGTACCACAGACTGTCTGCATCTACTTCACTTACTGATACTCGTGTACTGGCTGACAGCCCCCCCCCCCCCCCCCCCCTCTGGGACTCGAACATTCTCCAAAGTGACTGTACACTGTTGTGTGGTGCACACTCTCCTTAAAGGGACGGATCAGGGAAGTTAAGCAGCGTGTGGTTGGTTCAGTTGATCTCAGTCAGGACGTCTCAGTCTCTCTGTCTCCAGATGCTCCGACTCGTCCTGTCCCCAAAACAACAAATGCTCTCAGTCAGGTCCTGAAAATAGGTCCATGTGTTTTTATTGAGTAGTGATGTCAGAGGTTTCCACCACAGTGTGTCCTCAGAGACAGTGTGTCCTCAGAGACAGTGTGTGTCAAACTAAAACTCATTAACGAGGCCACATCATGAGATTCAAAGGTTTCACATCATTATAACGTGGTCACAGAACAGTTCAATCCTCGTTATGAAATATGAAGCTCAACTGTCCATGTCTGTGATTGGTCATATGCAGTAAACCCCGCCCCTTCCATGTGCGCACACTCAGATCTTAATGAGTTGACTTAACGAGTTGATAACCAGCGTCATGTGACCACTTAGCCGGACCGACTGCGATCGTTGGGTTAAGTTCGGGATAAACTGATCGCAGGTGTAGTTTCAGGTCATCTTGTTCTCCACAAACAGACGTGTGTGTTCACCTGCTTTATAAAGACTATGACTGAATCCTGCAGCAGAAATAGAACAAAGCTGAGATGTGTTGGCATGTGGCAGCAGGCTGCAGGAACACCAGCTGCATTTAGACTGTGAACACACACACACACACACACACACACACAGGAATGCTGCTGGAACTTTCCGGTGGTGTGTGTGTGTGTGTGTGTGTGTGTGTGTGTGTGTGTATATATAACCAGTATAGAGGCAGGACATCTGACAGACAAACAGACTGGAGACCGAAGCTGCAGCTCTGAAACCAGGACTTGAGATCACCAGACCTCGGGATGTTGTGTCCCAGCGTCTTCCAGCCGTCCCCCGTCACCATGAGGCCTTTCCTGGACCTGCATTGGCCCATCCGCAGCCTGTGGCCCGAGACACGGCCGCTGTTCTACCACATGGAGCAGGAGATGATCCGCCACATGCAGGAGGTGAAGCAGAGCATCGAGCACATGGAGAGGCTGCACCAGAAGATCTTCGACGAGATCGACCACACCTCCGGCTCTAAGGGCGTCTTCATGCCCATCGCCTTTCAGGACCTGGGGAGGGATGGCAGCAGCTTCGCCCTCAGCCTTGACACGAAGGAGTTCACCCCAGAGGAGCTGTCGGTCAAACAGGTGGGCAGGAAGCTGAGGGTGAGCGGCAGGACGGAGAAGAAGCAGGATGACGGGAAGGGCTCCTACTCGTACAAGTGTCAGGAGTTCAGGCAGGAGTTCGACCTGCCAGACGGCGTCAACCCTGAGACCGTCAGCTGTTCCCTGTTGGGAGGCCGGCTGCAGATCCAGGCGCCCCGTGAGGGATCGTTTAGCGATGGGAAGGAGAGGGTCGTCCCCATCAATGTCACCTCGGCCCCGGCCATTACCTCTTTGTCCAGCGAGGGTCCGGAGGGGAGCAGCTCATCCTCAGAGATCAGCACCACAGACAAAAACTGAAGCAGCTGTTCACACGTCTGTAGTTTCAGTTTGACTGAGGGAACATGAAACAGATTTTGTTTTAATAATTAACTTCTCATATGACGATTCAGTGATAAGACACAAAAATATTCCTTCAATATTCATTCATAACTTTATGACTCATTATTAATGTATGGTGTTAAACTTACCAGAGATCAGAGTGAACCATCTTGTTTGTGAAACATATCTTTGACTGAGGGAGGGAACGTGAAGTCGATTATTTTGTTGCACTTTGATCCAAAAAATTTAACTGTTTATAATAAACTTGTGTAAACGGATGAAATGTTTGTTTAATGTGAGAAACAACAGAATCAGTTTTTACTGATAAACCGACGACTCACAACTAAACTGTTGTTTAATAGTTTCACTGTCGAGCTAACGCTTGCTTAACTTCGTAGCTAGCTACAGCCGGTCGAATCCAATGAACTCGCCTGTGTGAATATGATTTTAAATTATTTGTTGATCACATTTTTTATCTCCACCACAAAGATTTGATATAAAATCTGTTCAACCAATCCTGAGTCAGTCTCAGCTGTCAATCATCACGTCTGATTCAAACCAAACTGATCAGGAACTTGAACAAACATCAGAGAGAGAAGAGAAAACCACTTCAGTGAGTTTTCATGACGTGTGCTTGGTCAGCTTCTTTTGGAACTTGCAGTCACACCCCCGGTCGGTTGGGGTGCTGCCGCCCCTCAGAAACCCAACTTCCAGCACTCTTGCTTAGTTTGTGACTTCTGATTGTTTCGCTCATGAGAGCTTCGCATGCTAGCGTCATTTATTTTTGTAGCAAAACAGCAGCGTCCAATCCTGTGGTTGCATGTTGGTGGTGGGCGGGGTCGCAGTTTAACGTAAAGAACCAGTGTTTGTTCTTTTATTTTAATTGTATAAAAACTGAGAAGATTTGAAATTAACTTGTGAAGATTTGATGTGAGCGACGAGAAGAAAGACAGGACGCCAGTTTTCTTCTTTCTTTGTAAAATAATTCTCATTAAACTTAATTTATTCACAAACTGCTTTTCAAATTGCCATGTTGTTTTTTGTCCTTTTAATCACATACAATAAAAAACATTTCTAAAAGACGAGAGATGTCCGAGTCTCTGCGCTAACTTTGTACACGACCGCTCATCCTCCTACTGAAGCTTCTTATTTTTTCTCCTAAACACGATGTGTTCTTCATCATCATCATCATCATCACGACATCTCGCCGCGCTCAGATTAGAAATATTAAGAAAAAACAGCAGATAACCAACAGAAGGACTAAAAATTTAACAGCTACAGTACACGTTTCCATTTCTTCTCCGTTAGTTTTGTCTTTACCTTTTTTTTCTTTTGAACATTTTGATTTACAGAATAGTAGAATATGTTCAGTTAAGGCGAATGCTGTAATGAGCGATCAGCAGAAACTAACCAACGAACAAGGGGGTGGATGGGGGGGGGTATCAGTGTGTGTTCTTCTGTCATAGGCCACATGTGGGGACATGTTAAAGTTGATTTAAACCTCCAGGCAATTAATGCAAGTCTGGGTCCCCAAAGGTGTCCTCTGACAACATGTGTGTGTGTTTTGCTGGGACATTTCTTCTGAGCACTGTTTTAAATTTAGTTTTCATTTTTCATTTTCCTTAATTCTTATATGAATCTGAGCCAATTTAATTTAGTTTTTTTAACCAGATTGTCGCACAGTCAACCCACGCTGTTTCCTATCATCAGATCAAACATCGTCACTAAGACACGAACGATAGCGACTTTTACTACGTTCACTTTTCATTTCATTCTCTTAAAAAAAAAATCTGAAAATTTAACAGTTAATTTGCCAAAATAAAACGACGATAATCCATCACAGTCACTTTATTTTAGTTCTTTTTGGTCGAAAACATGTTGCAGTGTTTTTGGTGCATTCAGGGACAATTTGATTCTATGACACTGTTTGTGTTAAGGGGACAGAGTCAGTTTGTGTTACAGTTTGTGTTACAGCCTTCGTGTACATATATTTGTAATGTTCCTCTTGATTGTCTTCTGGGATAAAGTTTGAATTATTATCTCTTGAATGATTTTTAGAAGCTACTCGGAATGACTGCATCACTAAAGAGACGTCTAGAGTTTGTTTTCAACCGTCTCACCATGTGATAGTTTTTATCACGTACAAAAACTAAAACACAACCTCCAAAAAAGCCACTGTGATGGACTATCTGAACACAGGCTGCAGGTAAGGAAATAAAATGGTAGATTGGAAGAAAAGGAAATGAATCTGATTTGATCAGCAGGAATGTGAAGAACCTCAAACATGTAAAAGAAGAAGCCATGTTGTTCTATATGCAGCTGTCAACAGCACCAACGCAGGGAAATGTTCAAAACCTTTAACGTGTAGTTTTTGTTCTTTTGTAAAAATACTTTCATTCACAATCACACCCAGTGGTTCTGTGAATCATCAGCGTCGAGATTAAATCCAGATTAAGAAATTTGATTTCGACATCATGAAAAAGTTCTTGTGATCAGACTCTGAACGTACTCGTCGTCACTTCAACACTTAATAACACAGACGGCCTGTTTTCAATAAAACACAGAAAAGTGCTTTTACGCTTCTCAAATAAAGAAATAATTTATTTTCTGATAATCACCCTGATGCCTGATTAACCATTAAAATGATTTTCTGTTGAACAGATGATCAGATTCATGGCAGGTCAGAAATCTATTGTTTGTGATCTGAACTGAAATGTCACACTTTCGTCATCAGCAGCTTAAAAAATATGAAATTAAATAAAATAATCACCTCATCAACGGTTTTATCTAAACAAACCAAATCCTCATTTCCATGCAACAGAGGTTTACGATGCGTGCAACAGTTTCTGAACGATGTTTGTGGATATTTTGTTAGAATTTATGTTAAATTTGGTTTAAACTTTAACACGTAACTGTGGAGCATAAATGACAATCTGGATTCAATCTGGACACAAGTCACATGACACACACACACACACACACACACACACACACACACACACACACAGTGGGTATTTGTAGTGAGGCGGGAATGTGAGAACACTCAGGTGAACAACAGCATCAGTGGCTACCTGCCCTCATATTACCTGATGGGACAACGCCACAACGCACCAGCAAACCTGAACGCATCACTACGCCAAGGTCACATGACTGAGACATGCAGTTTATTTTTTAACAGGTGAGATTTATGTATTTATTGTTATAAATAAAGTTAACAGATTAAAATGATGATCAACATAAGGTTAATTTAGAGATATGTGTTACTGTGAATCAATAACTGTGACACAAGCAGCTTCACTTGTTATTTATTAAATTTACTATGAATCATCATATTCATGTTCGAGGGCTCAGCTCACACACGTTACACACGTGTTAAAGTTTAACATGTTTTCTTTTAGCTGCTTTTCTTATGTTAAATCTGTGACGACTGAGCTCAACCAATCAGACGCTTGAAGCCTCATCTTTACTCTCTTTTGTTCTTCACGCTCGTAATTAAGGTTTTAAAGAGTCGTGATCGTGTTTTATTCTGAATTCTCAGTTTGTCTGCTGCATCTACAGGAAACATTCATCAGTGTTTGTATTTTAGTTTAAATAAAACCAGTAGAACACAAGAACTGAAGTGGAGGAACACAAATTAAATGATATACGTGATGCACAAACAAACATTTCCTCAAACTGTTTAATCTTTTTTTTGTCTTTGTTGTGTGAAAAAAAGGTCATGAACCAAATTTAACGACTAAACTGAAACTGAACGAGACTCAATTAAAAATAAAACGTGGACTAATTTAGTTTTTTCGTGTTGAGTTAACTTTTTTTAATTTAAATGTTATCTTAAATTGTTTGTGATTTGAACTGACCATGTCTCAGAATGTGTTGCGTTGACGTGATAATGGCGTGTCGGGTTGGCGGTGCAGTGTGAAGCCTCATCAGACGAACGTGTTTCTCAGTTGCTATGTGCTGGAAGACACCTGGACGCCAGGAGGCAGAGCCGCTGATGGACACCTGACAGTCTGAGCCCAGCTGCAGATATGGACCTGAGCGATGGCGTGAGAGCGGCGTCAGTAGAAGCAGTAATTGAAACTTTCGGAGGACAATTTGCAGACTGGGACTCAGAATGTCGAGGTTCATCGCAGGCGACCAGAGTTTCACTTCTAACTTCCTGGTTTTCAAATCAAACAGCAGAGGGTTCAAAAGCGGCGGCGTCACATCATCACTGTTGTCTGCTTCCTTAACCCCAGCTCATCCAATGAGAGGTGTTGTTCCTGAGAGCCTTGCTGATTGGTGGCAAGGAGGCGTAGAGTGTTGAGATGAGGGTAGTCCAGGAAGGGGCGAGGGGTTCGATCCTTTCAAAATAAAACTAAAGAAGTGAAACAGAAAACAGCCTTCCATTTACAAAGACGTCAGTTTTCTTCTATTAAGTTCAAGTCGAGTTCTGTACAATCCCTCTCAAACACTGCCTGCTGCGCCGCCTCGCGCTCGTCCGCTTCCTCCTCCCCCTCGTCGTCATCGTCCTCGTCCTCGCGGCACTCCTCATCGCTCTCGCTCAGCGGCCCGATGCTGGTCCTGCCCAGGCACTCGGCTGGAGAGCAGGACCTCCGGAAGTCGCCCATGAAGGACTCCATGCCCATGCAGACGTCACCTCCGCAGGCCAGCCTGCCGCCGCCACGCTCCAGACACTGCGGGTCGATGCTGCGGGTCTGCAGGGATGACAGGAGGAGGGTCAAGAAGAAAAACTAAGAATCTATATTTACATCGATCAATAAGAGAGGGGTAAAGATCTTATTGAATAAATAATAAATCAATTATATAGAATCTGTTACACTGTTGGCGATAGTTCGGCCGTACCTGAGTCATCTTAGTGAAGTCGAGGACGGGTCGGGCACACGGTCTGTCAGGGTCTCGCCGTCTCTTCAAACCTGGTTTGAGCAGCAGCAGGTCACATGGCTGCGAGTGGCAGCGCGGCAGCTGTGGCGGCAGGCTACGTCTCAGAGACGACGGTGTGCTGCAGGCTGAGGATGGCGATGCAGGCACCGGGCCCCCCACAGCCGCCCCGACAGGTGTGGGGCCACCTGGCGGAGGTGGTGCCACCTGGCTCGGCACGGGAGGTGGAGGCAGGAAGGTGGAGGCTGCGGAGTCTCTGATGAGCACGGGGGAGAGAGAGAAACGCCTCTGAGGAGGGGGAGGCGGGTGGAGGGGAGAGGGTGAGGAGGAGCAGGAGGAGGGGGAAGGAAAGAAGCAGCAGCAGGCTCCGCCCCCTGCCGCTGCCTCACTAGCGTCCCAGGGGAAGCTCCAGGGCAGCGGCGAGTCCGGAGACAGCGCCAGGCTGAAGAAGGTGGGGCTGGACGAGGAGTGCAGTGATGAGTTCAGAGAGGAGCTGGGAGCGCGGAGTGGACATGCTCCGCCCCCAGCGGCACCTGCCCCTATAACCCCTCCTCCCACCCCTGCCCCCCCACCTGTAACCCCTCCCCCGGCTCCACCGTGGCATTGCTGGCGGCTGACGGGAGTCCAGACCCGTGACGCGCTGGGGCGCCAGGTGTAACGGCAGCGTGACAGGTCCTCGGGCACCGACAGTGAACGGCAGTGGCGTTTGGGAGGCGGGGGAGGAGGGGGAGGGAGGCCGGGTGCAGGAGGTGGTGCTGCCGTAGCCGCTCCGGGGAGGGACAGCTCTGACGCTGAGGTGCTGGGTGCCAGAGGCCGGTGCTGCGGCGGCTGAGAGGCTGTCCTGTCCAGGGGGTCGCCCCCCTCCTGCAGGTGAGCATCGGGTGGCACCAACGGCACAGGGCCAGGCGGGAAACTAGAGCTCAGCAACCCCCCCTGCAGGCCGGACTTAGAGGGAGGGCAGAGCTGCCAGTAGCTGCTCTCTGAGGACACACACACACACACACACACACACACACACATTGTGATCAGTGACATCACTGTCTTATATTATCTCTTCTTGAATTTGAGGAAATAAATGATCAAAATAAGAGTCCTGTATGTTTCGACTCACCAGGCATCAAGCCATGAGGGGGGCAGCACTCAGCGAGGGTGTTGGGGTCCAGCAGGGACTGAAAGACCAAAACAAGAGACACAAGGTCAACAACACGTCTTCTCTCATGTCATGTGTATGATTCTTTAATTGGTGTTTATTTATGTTCATATGAAACTTTTATTTAACAGAATCAATAAAGATTTATGTTTAAATTGTGTTCTAGTTCTAAACATTTTGTTGCATTTGTGACAAAACGTGAATCTTTATTTTAATAAAGACTGAGGTCGAGAAGAGGAACCAGACTGTCTTGAGCAACACCCAGTGGACACATGATGGAACTGCAGCTTTAGCTCAGGGTGGTTTTATTCCAGCCACGACAGAATTCAACTTTTCACATTTCAGTGCGATTTTCTGAAAGAAAAATTCATTCAATTGACGAACCATCCAACAGAAGTTTATTGTTTTGTTCTTTTCCAGCCTCTATATCAGAGACTTGAAAACTCTGCGGTTGTGTTTTAGTCTGAACAGAAACTGAGACTTACTGGACTGCCAGCGGTGAAGACAAAGCGTCGCTAACACTTCCTGTCAGTAACAGTTCCACCTCGTCTTCGCTCAGAGAAAAGAAATCCCTGCTCTGACTTTTCAACTTCATTGTTTTTCATAGAAGTTTTTTTGTAACTAAGCAACCAACTGCAGAGGAGACGGTATGAACGGACATGTGACATACGTACATATATAATTTGATTGATATGTGTTTTCTGGTCCTTTATGTGGACAAAGGGGGGATTTAGTTTTAAAATGTCAGAGTCGTCTTAGTGTTGTTGGGAGCTGAGGAAATGAGAGTTCTCCACCTGTGATTGGTTCTCTCAGGACGGAGGTCGTCAGCAGGTGTGATCGGGGCATGTGACAGGCTGAGAACAGGTGAGGGGCGTCAGAGACTCACCAGGTAGAAGTCCCCCGGCTGAGCAGGGTCGCCTTCCAGAGTCTTCCTCAGGCTTTCCACCAGCAGCGTGACCACAGCATGGTGGCCAGGGATGGGGGGGCAGAGCGGGGAGATGGGGTGGGGAGGTGGGCAGTAGGTGGGAGGTGGAGGGGGAGAGAATAGGGAGGAGAGGGGAGGAGGAGGGAGGGGCGAGCCACGCCCGTCTGTGCGTCCAGCCGTTTGGTCAGTTGCAGGAGGAGGAGGGGATTGGGGCCAAGGGCTGAGACTCCTCCTCCTCCTTACAGCTCAGGGCCAGGTAGCCCCGCCCACTCTCACAAAGACATTGTCGTTGAGCTGTTGCCCCCCCCGCAACACACCTGAAAGGCAGGTAGACAGGTGAGTCATTAAACCTTCAGCTGCTCCATAACTATTTGATTAATCAATTATGATCAAATCATCTCCATCACTTAATCAAACATCAATTAACAGTCAGACGTGTGAACGGTGTCGACGAGCTTCAAGGTTGGTTTTGTCTGGTTGGTGGGTGTGTCAGAGGTGTTGTCCAATCAGCAGTGACGTGTATATAAACGTATTAAAGAGACAGTGACACGGTGGAGTGTAAAGTTCTGCACAGATGCAGCAGCAGATATTTCACGGCTGAAGATGTTAGACATTAACGTATTATTGTGTGTATCTATGTAAAATAAAACGTGTGAGTACAAATATACAGTGACGGATACTGGGAATACTCAAGAACCTTCCTTCTCCGAAATCTAATTATTTACTCTCCAGCTCTGTTGGTGGCTCCTGACAGATCAGAGGTCAGGGGGACTGTGTATAGTTTTATCTCAGTCTGTCCCTGCAGCTAAAGCCTCTGAGCCTGGTGGTGATGGAGGTGATGATGGTGATGATGATGGAAGTGATGATGAAGGTGATGTAGTGATGGTGATGATGATGATGATGGAAGTGATGTAGGTAATGTAGTGATGGAGGTAATGAAGTGATGGAGGTGATGTGAGGTAATGTAGTGATGATGGTGATGATGATGGAGGTGATGATGATGATGAAGGTGATGTAGTGATGATGGTGATGATCATGGAGGTGATGATGATGATGATGATGATGGAGGTGATGTAGTGATGATGAAGGTGATGGAGGTGATGTAGTGATGATGAAGGTGATCTAGTGATGTAGGTGATGATAATGATGATGGAGGTGATGGTAGTGATTGAGGTGATGTAGGTAATGTAGTGATGGAGTTAATGTTAGTGATGGGGGTAATGTAGTGATGGAGGTGATGGTAGTGATTGAGGTGATGTAGGTAATGTAGTGATGGAGGTAATGTTAGTGATGGGGGTAATGAAGTGATAAAGGTGATGTAGGTAATGTAGTGATGGAGTTAATGAAGTGATGGAGGTGATGTGAGGTAATGTAGTGATGGAGGTGATGATGATGGAGGTGATGATGATGATGAAGGTGATGTAGTGATGATGGTGATGGAGGTGATGTAGTGAGGATGAAGGTGATCTAGTGATGTAGGTGATGATAATGATGATGGAGGTGATGTAGGTAATGTAGTGATGGAGGTAATGAAGTGATGTAGGTGATGTAGGTAATGAAGTGATGGAGGTAATGAAGTGATGTAGGTGATGGAGGTAATGAAGTGATGGAGGTAAAGAAGTGATGTAGGTGATGTAGGTAATGAAGTGATGGAGGTAAAGAAGTGATGTAGGTGATGTAGGTAATGAAGTGATGGAGGTAAAGAAGTGATGTAGGTGATGTAGGTAATGAAGTGATGTAGGTGATGTAGGTAATGAAGTGATGGAGGTAATGAAGTGATGTAGGTGATGGAGGTAATGAAGTGATGGAGGTAAAGAAGTGATGTAGGTGATGTAGGTAATGAAGTGATGGAGGTAATGAAGTGATGTAGGTGATGTAGGTAATGTAGTGATGGAGGTAATGAAGTGATGTAGGTGATGTAGTGATGGAGGTGATGTTGTGATGGAGGTGATGTTGTGATGGAGGTGATGTTGTGATGGAGGTTATGTTGTGATGGAGGTGATGATGATGATGATGATGATGATGATGATGGAGGTGATGATGATGATGGAGGTAATGTTAGTGATGGAGGTAATGTAGTGATGGAAGTGATGTAGTGATGGAGGTGATGTTAGTGATGAAGGTGATGATGATGATGGAGGTGATGATGATGATGAAGGTGATGATGGAGGTGATGATGATGATGAAGGTGATGATGGAGGTGACAGGCGGTCCGGGGCAGCCGAGGCCTCGATGCAGCCTAAGCCGAGCCGCGGACTCTCTGAGGCCGCTGGGCATCTCCGGTTGCCGCTGCTAGCTCGTGGCTAACAGATCCTATTGTTTCCAATGAAGGATGCTAACACGCCCAGTTTCACAGCCGAATACAAGCGAGGTGTCATTTTGAAACTGAGACTAAAACCGAGCAGAACAATCACATCTGATTTATATCCGCCGTTAAATCCGCGGCCCGGCGGCCGGTGGCTGCTTATAAATAATGTGTCATGTTATTACTGTCAAGGTCGGCACAATAAATTCAGCCATCTTGCTCGCTGAGACAAACCTGCTGGCCGAGCACCGAGCCTCCTCCGCAGCCTCACGGGCTCCGGGGCCCCGGGCCGCTCAGCTCCGCGAGCTCTGCGGCGCTGACGGAGCCTCACCGGCCGCTCGGGCTGCGTCCAGGAGCCGCAGCTGCTAACGGCAGCTAACGGACCTGCTAGCAGCGTTAGCCGCAGATTTCACAAACAAACCCCGAACATCGGAGGAGCTGTTCGGGCGAACCGACGCTCCTCCGGCCCGCCGCTCACACACGGTGTTTCTGAGAAGAACCAAAAGGTCCACGGGGCTGAGTCACGGTACAAACACAATCAGTACCGGCGGATAACACAGTGATAACGGCGGTGATGCTGTGAGGTCTGGGCGGCCTGTGAGTTCTCCGAGCGGCGTGTGAGACACGGGGGGATGCTGCGGGAGACTCTGCCCGGACCCTACAGCTTCCACCGGACAGAACCGGCACACAGTCACCGGCAGCCCGGCGGCTCGCTTACCTGGTCGGACTGCAGGTGTTCCAGGCTGAGGCGGCTCCGGTGGGTGCAGCGGGCCGGCAGACAGCGGCGGTGCTCGGTGTGTTGACCCAGTAACGTTGTTATTAAAGCGCCGCTCTCACCGCTCCGCCCGCCGCCAGCTAACCCTCCACAACGAATCAAAGAGACGACGCAGCGGCTCCGGGACTCACCGCAGCACCGGCACCGACCTCCGAGCAGCGACCGGTGCTAACGAGCACACTTCATAATAACCAGGCGGCGTGCACGCGCCCGTGAGCGGCGGCATTCATAAATAACATTTACGGGGGGTGGGGGGTGGAGGGGGGGGGGTTCTCTATTAACACACAGTCACAGAAATCAAACACTTTGATTTGTGTATTTGAGGAAGATGTGACGTCTACACTGATTTTTTTTGTTTTGTCCATGTCCCATCTAATAACATGGTGGAGAGAGTGTATTACCTTTACTACCGCCAGACACCAGGGGGCGATCTTTGTCTCTGCACATATCTGAGGAAACCCAGCTGCAGTTTACAGATGTGAACAGTCACTTCTTGAACATAAAGACATCCGAGAATATAGATTTAGAAAATAACACAGACACTGTCTCTGATGATATAAATTATAAATACGGTTGGTTTTCCTTTGGCAACTCGTCCCTTCTTTCCTCAGGACGTCTTTCGTTGAGGAGAAAGAAGAAGAAACGTGGTCAGTCTGAATTCACGACACTTTATTTACATCTTTATTAATCACATCTTTCAGCTTTGCTCTCGTATTCGAGCAGCACAAAAACAAGTAAAAGAAAACTCACAACACAAAGTGGCAATTTCTCCCTCCAACAATCAGTTTTGTTTTTTAGAAAAAACATGGCGGTGAGGAGGAGGAGGAGCCAGAGCATGAGGGTGATGGTGGACCAAAGACAACGGCGGCCACAGAGGGGCGCTAATGTGACAAAATGATCAATACACAAAAGTGATGTCAAGTACAAACTATTGGTAGCTGTTCCATCAGTGCAGAACTAAAACATGATGCAGGTGAGACGTGATCAACATAAATAAATATACAAGGTGCAAACTAAAGCAACATGCTCGGGCCCTTCATCTCATGAAAAGGCCATGGAGGGTCGATGCAACGAGGATCAAGGACCACTCACGTCCCTGCTGTCGTTACAGTCAATCTTCAGCGATCTTAAAAAGACAAACATACCAGAAACCACAAACACACGTTACTGCGACACGAGTTCGGGACCACAACGCCGCCAAGTCCAGTTTCTATGACGAGGACCGTCGTATGGACGTCGTTGGTTTCAGATCATCAGTACGGATTCCAGGAGAGCTGGTCAGAAAACACAGGAACCTGCTGATCGTCAGAACCCAGATCTATGAGGAGACAAAAATCTGTCAGATGAAACCTGCAACAGTCCGAGGCTCCGTCAGTGAGGCTCGGAGAGTCTTCATGCCATGTGACCTTAGTGACCGAATGACCCAAGATACTTGAATGACCTAACCTTGGGCATGGTCGGCCTCCAGCAGGAGGCGGAGCCAGTCGGTCATGTTGTCCTTTGAGGTCAGCTGACTTCTGAGGGAGGCACTCAGGCCGGGGGGAGAGCGAAGAGGCCGATGGCTCATCTCTGCCTCCTGCAGGAAGAAAACCAACACACTGATGTTTCATATCAAGACATGAATACATGTGGACCATCACCAGCAGGTAACGGAGACGTCACTGCTCCAGATGACGTGTAAACATTAAACAGCATTAATCAGTTGAGACGTTACTGGTGAGAACGGCACGGTCCAGGGTCCTCGCAGCTCAAGTGACGTCCGGGCCGACAGAGGAGACACAGAGGAGGCTTCAGATGCTGGAGTCTCCTTCTCTCTCTGCTTGTGTCTTCTGTCCTCACACAGACCAGACGTCATCTTCGCCAGCTGACTCTCCCTAAACCAGAGAGACGTCACATGATCGATCAGAGAATCAGAGACAGGCTGCTTTCAGCCATGGAGTGACTTCTGGACACGTTACTGAAATGTTTGGTGTTTAAACTAACACATGTATGAGAATTCACAATCTGACGGAGGATCTGTGAAGGAAACACTGGTCTCCACCTACAGTTGCTCCACTGGGTCCTCTGTGTCGCTGACATCCAGCTGGTTGTCAGTCGGAGGGTCCCACAGGTGCAGCGCTCGCCTCCACAGACGCACTTGCATGTCCCACGAGCGCCGGCTGTACTTCCTGTACATGTTAGGGGTGGATGGGTGGAGCTTAGGGTCCCTTTGGTGTCTGAGGAGGAGGAGACTGATTCCATTATTTAAGCCTCTCACCAACAACCAGCTGACTAGTGATGTCACAAGAACAGATACATTGGTAACAAGTCAATGCTGTGGTTCTGACCACAGATCTGCGACATGATTCCTCCAGGACTGAAGAGGGCAGTATAATAACCTCTACCAAGAAACCGAGTTAGACAAAGCCAAAACAGGTTCTCATTTGGGCTAATGATCAGACCAATGCTTAAACTAGCACTTCCTTGTTAATGCTAATGTTTAGGCTAACATTATCTTTCACATAAAAGTATTTTCTACTTTAGATGTGGTATTGAGACTCTTATTCAAATTCAATCGGTACCCGACTAGTTATTTTTTTTTCAACCGACTGACCTGATGTCCCACTGACCGGCCCACCTATCGACCACAGGATGGGGACGGTTTGATGCCATCCTCCACATGCTGCGTCCAGCTGCTGGAGTTTGAACCTTCAGAATAAGCTGATGTGCGTTTTCTTACTTGGGCACCTGCTGCAGGTAGTTCTGGTAGCCGCTGGTGATCTTGCCATAGTGGATCTGTTTCTGCCGCCGCTTCAGAACCGCTTCGTTGGTCTCAGTGTTGGCTGGATCGAGGAGGCGGGGGTAGCAGCGACCGAGGGCCGACCTGATGGGACAAAGAGCAGAAGAGGTTTGATTAAAATGGTTTGTATAAAAAACATGAGCTGTTGGTGATCTAGGTGTTTTCAGACTGCACCAACCTCTTGTCCAAATCGTCCGTGCCCACAGCCACACTGCTGGTGGACACTTTGAGGATACAGCGCTCCAGGATGGACGGCCTGAAGGAAAACAGACAGTTCACAATCACAAACTGTCTCCATCCTGAGACCAAAGACTATAAAGTCATATTGCAAACGTTTCTGTATTCACACGATTGTGCAAATATAGTTATATCAGCAATTAATATCAAAGTGAGCACAGAAATATGAATTTATTGATCTGTCAGATTGTAAAAGGTCAGTCATCTGTATAACACCCAACTTTGAAAACTGTTACTTTAACCCCTGTAATCTCTGGAGTCCAGGTTTAAATTGATTCAGTGGGTAAACCCGTCATCTTCATGTTAACGACAGAATTTAGCTTGTAGTCAAACCTGCGAGCTTTGCTGCTGGCAGCTCTCTCTCTTCCTCGCTGGCTGCTCGCCGGAGGAGGAGATGACACCAGAGAAACGTTACTGTGAAGAGGGGGAAGTCAGAGAGAAAAAAAACAAACAAAAAAACACATCACTTACTTATCTAACTTACATCCAGCAATCCCCTGCAGGTCAACTGGCTTTAAATGAACAGTGCTGCCCCCTGCTGGTGCAGCCTGCATGTTTGTCTACTTGCTTATTTTGCAAGTGTCAGTCATTTTCTCTGAGCAACATTTAATGCAACCGTGAAACATCCTTTAATTTAAATCACATCACAATTTATTTTTTCTCAACTAATCACCAAGCACTGACTTGTATCACTCAACCCAAGAGGGTTAGAAGGAAACGGGTCAGAACAATGATCAGACATTAATCTAAAAATGTTAGTGTTCAAAAACATTGTAAGAAAACTGACCTGACCTGATCTAAAGAATCAGACATGTAGACCTCAGGAGCCAAAGAACGACCCAGGTGTAGTGCACCTTGTTTCCTCACCTGACCAGGCTGTCGTAGACGGAGCTGCAGCCGGGAAGGAGCCATGGCTCCGGGGCGGAGCAGCCGGAGGAGGCGGCCGCCACCAGTAACGGCTCAGGGAGGCCATTCCACGCCGTGGCCGACCATCCCTTCACGCAAACACAGGACCACGGGCTGAAACAGAAACTGAGGACGCCATCAACGTCACATCAGAGTCTAAACAGGCTTTAGTGAGGCGTTGTAAACAAACCAAAGAAAAAGAAATAAAGAGACGACATGACAGCTCCCAAATGTAAATCTGAATCATTCCCTGGAGGCTGGCTGCCTTAGTCATAATGGACTAAACAAAACTTCTTACTAAAGGAAACATCCCTTAAACTTATCTGTTCTATTAAAAGTTAATATACACAGACATGCCTATTATGTACATTTGACTAGTTCAAAATCTTTCAAATACATCAACAAACTACATTATCACTAATGTAGTTCAAGTTCAATAGTAAATGATCAAAACTTAATTATTGATGTCAGTGTGATGTCGTAACTAGGACAGAAAGTGATTTCACATCTTGAATTTTAGAAAACAAAATTTCATCAGAACTCAACTACATTTTAAATTCAGTCAGATGTTTGGATTTACAGATTTTAAATTAACAGTCTGACATTTTTTCACAGGTACTTTAAACATGAAGCAATTTGTCTCAAAAGTCAGTGACATGTTGGATTCAGTTGAACTTCTCAGGATTTCATTATCTACTCTGTCCAGTCACACAAGTCCGCAGAGAACAGACGCTGGTTGTGAACTTCCTTCATAAACTTCATAAACTTCATATTTTTAAGTTTCTCTCTGTGTCACAGCGACAGAGTGAAAAGTTTAACTTTGACTCAGATACAATGAAAACAGAACAACTTGTTTTTCATGAAGTGAACGAATAAACAGCTGTAAACAGGCACAGGCTGAATCATCCACCGGTGCTTTGCTGAGGGATCCACCTGTGATTGGAGGGTTTTGTCAGTGATGCTCAACTTTAAACATTTTGTTCGCCTCAGAGACTCAGACGTCACGTGACAGTAAAAGTCGCGGATTTGTGTCGGGTCACAGGTGATAACAGGTGATGTTCTGGTGTGAAAGGTGAATCGTACCTGGAGGAGAGCAGCGGGCTCTGAGCTGCACCTTCCACTCCGCTCGATGACATTTTTTACGGTTAAAGTTTGGCGCTTTCTCTTCACACGGTCTGACGCCATTGTTCCGCTTTCACAGCTTTTTAATGAGCCGCAGCTGAGGGGGGCGGGGCCTGCCCGACTCACCTGTGCTGCATGATCCGCAGGTAGATGATGACGTATGTCCGTCCTAGAGGAACGACTCTTAATATTCAGGTACATAAAAAAACACAGAGAAACATATCACTGCTAATAAAGTTTATAGCCAAATATTATTGCGAATAAAACAAACACATCATACAATCACATATTAGTACTATAAAAACCGAAATATCACACAGGTACAAATTAGTACTAATGAACTAAAAAGAAATATTATATTGGTACATATTACTACTAATAAAATACAGAAATTAAAATATTAGATACATTACTTTAACTTCTAAATGTATTTATATAATACTTTTCTGAACAACAGAGAGATTTACAAGAGAAAAACCAACCGCAGACACAAAGAATGAGAATAAAACAATAAAACACGAGCAACGACAGAATCAAATAACATTGAAACAATGAGAGGGTTCGTTCTCCTCCGCCCTGCAGGGCTGTCCTGTGTCTCCACTCCTGCAGGTGGAGCTCTTGCTCCTTTAAACCGACTTCCGTTGCTGTTGTGTTTTGTGTCACCGAGGGAACAAAATGGCGTCTGGCAGTGGGGTAAGGTTTTGGTTGAGCTGGTTTTTACCGTTCAAAGGATAAAAAACGTGAATGTGACGACACTGTGGTTTTTATGACATGTGTTCATGTTTGTCTGCACCGATGACGTCACACATCGGAACCGTCTGACGTATTTATCACAGTTTCAGAGGCTCGCGCCGCCGCAGCTAACTGCTAACGAGCGTTAGCATGCTAACACAGTGAACTGCTACATGTTAGCATCACCTCCACTAGCTACCAAAACAATGAGACTTCCGGCCTCCTTCAGAATTAAAGTACGAAATGTTAAAATTGACAAACACGTGACTAAAAGCCAGTGAAAATATATGGAGCCAAACATAATGTCACGTTATTTGACAGATTCAATGTTTAACTCTCTGCTGGTTGGAAGTAAAACTACTTAAAGTAAAACTAAAAGTACTTGTATTTCCTGCATTACCACTTAAAATACCACTTACATTCTATTTTATATGTATCGACTTAACTCTATATATTTTTTCAGTTGTATATTTTATTCTTTTATTTTATATATTCATTTTAGTTTTCATATTCTATTGTACTTTGCTCGTGTGGTATTCTTTATAAATCTCTCAGCATGGTTAGAGGGAACCTGTGACCCAACAAGTTCATTACCAGTGACTGCTTTGTGTGAAAGTTGTGCACGTGACAAATAAAGTCTTGAAGTCTGACTGTTGACTTTCTTCATCTTCCTCTTCAGTCCAATAAGAACGACTTCCGTCGGAAGTGGGACAAGGACGAGTATGAAAACCTCGCTCAGAAACGACTGGCGGAGGAGAGAGACAGGGAGAGGAGAGATGGGAAAATTGCTCCGCCGGTCAAACGGGAACTCCTGCGTCACAGGGACTACAAAGTGGATCTGGAGTCTAAACTGGGAAAGACCATTGTCATCACTAAGACCACTCCTCAGGCGGAGATGGGCGGGTAAGAGTTTCACCATGAACCTGGAAAAGTCATTTGTTTTCATGTCTTTGAATCTTATTAATTAACTGATCGATCATTTCATTATACTTTTCTCACATTTGTATTTTTTCCCGTTTGCGGCCTTGCTCTGACTGGACATCTCACTTCTTCTCTTGCAGTTATTACTGTAACGTCTGTGACTGTGTCGTCAAAGACTCCATCAACTTCTTGGATCACATCAATGGAAAGAAACGTGAGTTCACATCAGGAAAACTAAGAGTCAGAGGTCGTCCAAGACATTTTAGTGCGGGGGTGAAGCCCAAATGTATTTGTAAGTGTCAGGATGGTCACTGTGTGTGTGTGTGTGTGTGTGTGTGTGTGTGTGCGTGTGCGTGCAGACCAGAGGAACCTTGGCATGTCGATGCGTGTGGAGCGTTCGTCTTTGGATCAGGTGAAGAAACGTTTCGAGGTGAACAAGAAGAAGCTGGAGGAGAAGCAGAAGGAGTATGATTTCGAGGAGCGCATGAAGGAGCTGCGGGAGGAGGTGAGGACGTGGTTTGTTTGACGGCCTTTGTTAATTCCTGCTGTGACATGTAACCCATCAGTTTCTGTTGTGGAAACTTTTCATTTCACTTTCACTCAAACTAGAGCTTTGTGACTGTAAAGGCAAATAAAAATATTTATTTTATCATTGTAAATTAAAGTACATACATTAAATCAATGGGCTGAATATATTACTTCAATGTCTGACTATAGTCTGCTATATATAATATCTAAGTGTGTGTGTGTTGTCAGGAGGAGAAGGCAAAGGCCTACAAAAAGGAGAAGCAGAAGGAGAGGAAGCGACGGGCAGAGGATGACGTGGACTTCGAGGAGGACGATGAGATGGCGGCAGTCATGGGTTTCTCAGGCTTTGGCTCGTCCAAGAAGAGTCACTGATGCTCCACGACATGAGACAACACGGTGTTAGAGACCACAACCAGACTGTAAACTCAGGACAGACGAGTCCTGGCTTTTATTTTGGTAGTTTTATCCGTCACTCTGTTGTGATGACGCCTACTCCTGCAGCTTCCTGTCAGAGACACAAGTAAACGATCGTTGACGCCTGCGATGAAGCTGCCGAGCGAAAAGTCGTCAGAGAAACGATGGACGGACGCGTTCAAGTTCCTGCAGAAAAAAACGAATTCAATTTTTTTGTCAGCTTTTCCTCATTTTTGCTTGACATCAAAATAAAGTTTGACAGAAACAAAGATTCTTCATGACAACAAAGAAAAGCTCAAACAGCTTCACTCATTTTATTTTGTTTTTATTATATAAAATAAACTATTTTTTTGTTTCCAGTTGATTGGTTTTCTCATGTTTATCAGCCGCTCTGTGTATTCATTTAAACACAATTAATTCCATTATCAACATATTAGTTTTTCTAATACATGTAATGTTAATGTAAAACAAGTACTTGGACTTTGTCTGGAGGCGAAGGTGGCTGCCCCGCCGTGTCTCTTGAAAATGAGTTGGTGCAACTCAAGAGGTTTAAGATTTGAATTTGGAAAACCACAAACACAAAGAGAAGTTGTCCACAGACTTGTGGCCACGTGTTGATCTGAGTCGTCTCTCATAAAGACATTGAATTTAAATGCAGAGAAACAAATCATTTGTTTAATGTTTATTAAGTTTCCACTTTATTAGAAGTAAAACATTATCATGATGTTGCCAGAGTTTTTCATGATTAACAATGAACTCCCAGAATGCACGTCTCTGTGTTACTAGGTGTGTCTGGTTGTATTTGTGTTTCACTGATGCTGACAGGAAGTTGATGAAAGTTAAAAAAAGACAAGTTAAAATAACTGAGGCAGCAGCTCAGACACACGTCTGTACTTCTATCTTAGGGACGACACTCATTGACAGAATACATTGCTCAGCCCCTTACTCTAACTCTAACCCGAACCATCCAAACTAAATGTCTGACTCCAACTCTAACCTAAACCTGATTCATATATTCATACATGCCCCCCCACACCCCCCCACCCACACACACAGACACACACACACACACACACACAATCGAACATCTCAGTCATTTCTTGTGGATGCAGAACAGTTTCCTCGTTTAGTCTTTATGCTAAGCTAAGCTAGCATCTCAGCTGAACAGCGTCAGGGAAACAGATTTTTAACATGAACCATCAACACGGAGCCAATCCTAATGAGAAGCTGACTGCTGTGAAGACTTCAACTCCCATAATTCCACACTGCTTCACTTCTGGTGCTAAATGAAATGTGTGTTAAAATTGTCATTCATGCAAAAATGGGAGGGGGTTGAAAGTCCAGTTTAATGTTTTTACTTTTCCATTTTTAGTTTCAGACTCTGGTGAGCGATGAAGCAGAGACGAGTCTGAGCTCGATACTGATCCAGAGTCAGCTCAAGCTTCTCGTCTGTTCCGCTCTGTGGTCAGACCCCCCCCTGCACACTCACTTCCTCCAAGAGACGAGAAGAAAGAGAGAGACAGAAGAGAGGAGGAGAGAGAAAGAAAGAAGGAAGCCATTTTGGTTGAAGGTTATCGCGTCACTTTCTTTCCTCTGGTTTCTTCGCGTTTAGAGACTCGAGTCAGAAAGTGTTGAGGTGACGGGAGGAAGTAAAACACAGTCAGACCTTCGTTTAGCTTAGTGACTCGTTTGGATTCACAGGAAGAAGAAGATCGAGGTCGTCTGTGTACGAGCAGGAAGATCAACCCTGTAAGAGACGGAGGCTGAGACACTGTCTCTGATTTGACGTCAGCCGGGCGGACGCTGCAACTTTGAGGGGACGACAGGAGGACGCAGGATGAGCTCAGACAGGGTCCCGTCCAAATCAGAGGTGATGGGGTGGAGCCCACAGCAGCTGGCAGACTTCATGAAGAGGGTGAGACACCTCCACACACACACCCTCTCTCTCTGCAGTCACGTGACTTCGTATTCAACATTGAACTTCAACTTCAAGTCGTCACCTTTAACCGCCACCTGTCAGTTTAACGTCAGGGGCGGGGCCTCTGCCTGCTCCTCAGACACAGAAGCTGATTGATTTTTAGTGTCATTGAATATTCATGAACAAAATACAAGAACCTGGAACAGAACCCAGAGAGACTGTTCATGAGACGACAAAGACACAAACTACTACAACAAAGACACAAACTATGACAACAAAGACACCAACTACGACAACAAAGACACAAACTACTACAACAAAGATACCAACTACTGCAACAAAGACACCAACTACGACAACAAAGACACAAACTACTACCCAACTACGACAACAAAGACACAAACTACGACAACAAAGACACCAACTACTACAACAAAGACAAACTATGACAACAAAGACACAAACTACTACAACAAAGACACCAACTACGACAACAAAGACACCAACTACTACAACAAAGACACAAACTACTACAACAAAGACACCAACTACTACAACAAAGACACAAACTACTACAACAAAGACACAAACTACTACAACAAAGACACCAACTACTACAACAAAGACACAAACTACTACAACAAAGACACCAACTACGACAACAAAGACACCAACTATGACAACAAAGACACCAACTACTATAACAAAGACACCAACTACGACAACAAAGACACAAACTACTACCCAACTACGACAACAAAGACACAAACTACGACAACAAAGACACCAACTACTACAACAAAGACACCAACTACTACAACAAAGACACCAACTATGACAACAAAGACACCAACTACTATAACAAAGACACCAACTACGACAACAAAGACACCAACTACTATAACAAAGACACCAACTACGACAACAAAGACACAAACTACTACCCAACTACGACAACAAAGACACAAACTACGACAACAAAGACACCAACTACTACAACAAAGACACCAACTACGACAACAAAGACACCAACTATGACAACAAAGACACCAACTACTATAACAAAGACACCAACTACGACAACAAAGACACAAACTACTACCCAACTACGACAACAAAGACACAAACTACGACAACAAAGACACCAACTACTACAACAAAGACACCAACTACTACAACAAAGACAAACTATGACAACAAAGACACAAACTACTACAACAAAGACACAAACTGCAACAACAAAGACACCAACTACTACAACAAAGACACAAACTACGACAACAATGACACCAACTACTACAACAAAGACACCAGCTATGACAACAAAGACACCAACTACGACAACAAAGACACCAACTATGACAACAAAGACACCAACTACTATAACAGAGACACCAACTACTACAACAAAGACACAAACTACTACCCAACTACGACAACAAAGACACCAACTACGACAACAAAGACACCAACTACGACAACAAAGACACCAACTATGACAACAAAGACACCAACTACTATAACAAAGACACCAACTACTACAACAAAGACAAACTATGACAACAAAGACACAAACTACTACAACAAAGACACAAACTACAACAACAAAGACACCAACTACTACAACAAAGACACAAACTACGACAACAAAGACACCAACTACTACAACAAAGACACCAGCTACGACAACAAAGACACAAACTACGACAACAAAGACACCAACTACTACAACAAAGACACCAACTACTACAACAAAGACAAACTATGACAACAAAGACACAAACTACTACAACAAAGACACAAACTACAACAACAAAGACACCAACTACTACAACAAAGACACCAACTACGACAACAAAGACACCAACTACTACAACAAAGACACCAGCTACGACAACAAAGACACCAACTACGACAACAAAGACACCAACTACTACAACAAAGACACAAACTACGACAACAAAGACACCAACTACGACAACAAAGACACAACCTACGACAACAAAGACACCAACTACTACAACAAAGACACAAACTACGACAACAAAGACACCAACTACGACAACAAAGACACCAACTACTACAACAAAGACACCAACTACTACAACAAAGACAAACTATGACAACAAAGACACAAACTACTACAACAAAGACACCAACTACGACAACAAAGACACCAACTACTACAACAAAGACACCAGCTACGACAACAAAGACACCAACTACGACAACAAAGACACCAACTACTATAACAAAGACACCAACTACGACAACAAAGACACCAACTACTACAACAAAGACACAAACTACGACAACAAAGACACCAACTACGACAACAAAGACACCAACTACTACAACAAAGACACCAACTACTACAACAAAGACAAACTACAACAACAAAGACACCAACTACTACAACAAAGACACCAACTACGACAACAAAGACACCAACTACTACAACAAAGACACCAGCTACGACAACAAAGACACCAACTACGACAACAAAGACACCAACTACTACAACAAAGACACAACCTACGACAACAAAGACACCAACTACGACAACAAAGACACAACCTACGACAACAAAGACACCAACTTCTACGACAAAGACACCAGCTACGACAACAAAGACACCAACTCTGACAACAAAGACACCAACTACTAAAACAAAGACACCAACTACGACAACAAAGACACCAACTACGACAACAAAGACACCAACTACTACAACAAAGACACCAACTACTACAACAAAGACACCAACTACGACAACAAAGACAAACTATGACAACAAAGACACAAACTACTACAACAAAGACACCAACTACGACAACAAAGACACAAACTACGACAACAAAGACACCAACTACTACAACAAAGACACCAACTACGACAACAAAGACACAAACTACGACAACAAAGACACCAACTACTACAACAAAGACACCAGCTACGACAACAAAGACACCAACTACTACAACAAAGACACCAACTACTACAACAAAGACACAAACTACTACAACAAAGACACCAACTACGACAACAAAGACACCAACTACTACAATAAAGACATAAACTACTACAACAAAGACACCAACTACTACAACAAAGACACCAACTACTACAATAAAGACACAAACTACGACAACAAAGACACCAACTACTACAATAAAGACACCAACTACTACAACAAAGACAAACTACTACAACAAAGACACCAACTACTACAACAAAGACACCAACTACTACAACAAAGACACCAACTACGACAACAAAGACACCAACTACTACAACAAAGACACAAACTACGACAACAAAGACACCAACTACGACAACAAAGACACAACCTACGACAACAAAGACACCAACTTCTACGACAAAGACACCAGCTACGACAACAAAGACACCAACTCTGACAACAAAGACACCAACTACTAAAACAAAGACACCAACTACGACAACAAAGACACAAACTACGACAACAAAGACACCAACTACTACAACAAAGACACCAACTACTACAACAAAGACACCAACTACTACAACAAAGACAAACTATGACAACAAAGACACAAACTACTACAACAAAGACACCAACTACAACAACAAAGACACAAACTACGACAACAAAGACACCAACTACTACAACAAAGACACCAACTACGACAACAAAGACACAAACTACGACAACAAAGACACCAACTACTACAACAAAGACACCGGCTACGACAACAAAGACACCAACTACTACAACAAAGACACCAACTACTAAAACAAAGACACAAACTACTACAACAAAGACACCAACTACGACAACAAAGACACCAACTACTACAATAAAGACATAAACTACTACAACAAAGACACCAACTACGACAACAAAGACACCAACTACAACAAAGACACAAACTATGACAACAAAGACACCAGCTACGACAACAAAGACACCAACTACTACAAAAAAAGACACCAACTACGTCAACAAAGACACAAACTACTACAAAAAAGAAACCAACTTCTACAACAGGAGGGAGAGTAGACAGTAAAGAAAGGAAATGAGGAAGAGAGGAGACAGACAAATGGGTGAAGATTTACATGTGTGTCTCTTCAGATGAATCTGTCTGGATGTGATAAAACTGTGATGAAGAATTCAATCAACGGCTCCAGGTTTGTGGTGAGTTCACAAAAAACACACAACGAACACCTCAGAGAGGGAGGAAGAGGAGGATGAGTTGCAGGAGGAGAGGAGAGGGTGAGGTGAATGAGATGAGAGAATGGGAGGAGGAGGTGAAGGGGGAGAGGAGAGGTGGAGTTGGAGGAGGTGCAGGAGGACAAGAGAGGAGGAGGCAGAGAAGGAGAGAAAGAGATGCTGGAGGAGAAGAGGGGAGGAGGCAGAGAGGGAGAGGAGGAGGAGGAGGAGGAGGAGGAGGAGGAGGAGAGGAGTCAGGGCTGATGTTGACTTGTCTCAAACTTCCTGAAGTGATCAAAACATGTTGTTTATAGAATCTGAGCAGTAACGACCTGCAGAAGTTTCCTAAACTACACGCTCCGTAAGTACTGACTCACCCGACCTGACAAGTGTGTTTGACGAGTGTTTGACACAAGGGTGAGATGTGTGACGACTGTGTGTGTCTCCTCAGGATGATCTCAAAGATCAGCACTGAAATCAGCAGGAAGGAGGAGAGACGAGGTTTATTCTCCAGAAAGTATGTTGACTCTTCACAGATCTGAAGCTGCTGTTGCTCCACCTCCTGATGACTCGTCTGTTTTTGTCTTTGTCACAGAACGACGCCCAAATACCAGGAACCAGGTGAGAACTCCTCGTCCAGAACATCGTGGTCACACCAGGAACCCTTGTGCAGAATAGCAGCTTGGCTTTCGTAGATATACGTAGCCTAGCTTAGTTGCTAGCCTGACATGACAACTTTTACTACACGTGAAGCAGCCGACCAATCACAACCGAGTGGACCAGCTGACCAATCAGAACATGCTTTATCAGGATGGGCCTTAAAGCAACAGGAGCTAAACCAACTAGTTTCTGGTTTTATTCATCTTCTAAATTTTCTGTGTCCGTGCTGACGACACCTAGTGACCTGACGCACCGTGATTTCAAGAACGCCTTGAGCTATTTTGTGCAAATTTAGTTAAAGAGGTCGAGGTGACCTTTCAAAACTCAAACCTTTTACACATTATCTTAAAAACACCTCAAGAGAATTTTTTCACATTTGACACAAACGGTCACTTAGCCTCACAGATGAACTGATTAGATTTTACTTGGATATGTGACCTCTAACTTAGTGCATTATTAAAAATATTAAGGTTGGCCCGTCACAATAACACATTTTGTTGGACAATATATTGTCCCAGAAATAATTGCGATGAATGATATCCATCATTTTTTTTACTATTTTATAAAACCTGACATAACAATGACATTAGAGCATAATCCTGCAAGTTCTTAAGAATATTCAGTCTGACATCTGAATTAAATTTCAGAAAATTATAATATCCTAAATAAAATAAACGACAAAACTCTCAAATTAAACATTTGACGTGGTTTATGTAACCAGCTCAGTAAACAGGATGGTTATGATTGACATGAGCTTTTAGCTATGTATTGTATTAGGCGTGTGTGTGTGTGTGTGTGTGTCTCATAAACTAATTCTAATAATTTGCAAATAGTGTTGTGATAAGTGATGTGTTTGTGAGGGGGCAGGGCCTGGAGATGACAGCACAGCTAAACGCAGAAGCATCAGTGTGACCGAGGACATCTTCATTACACTTCATAGATTTAAAGTCTTTAAAAGTCTTTAAAGTCTCGACTCCAGTGAAAATATGTAAATGTAAATATGTAAATTTATTCGCAGAGACCACTGCTGACGCTCAGGGCTGGGGTGAAGACGAGTTTGTGAGTCTGTCATTATCAAAAATTGTTAGAAAATAAATTCACTAACATTTAAAAATGATTTACACGTTGTATGATGTGTATGTGGTCAACTGTGTGAACCTGATTTGATTGTTTTCTTCTCCTTCAGGATGATGAAGATTTCGACGATGACTACGAGAGTCCAAACAGTGGCAACGAGGACGGGAGCAGTGAAGACTATGAGTCCCCAAATGATGACCCTGATGGAGCCAATGATTACGAGCCTCCTCCCTCCGAACCACCAGAGGACCTGGCTCACAAGCTGTGCCCCACCCTGCCCATCGGAGACGGCGATTACATTGGTAACCACATTTAGAAAAGATAGGATACCTCAGTGTGATTGACAGCTGGCTACTTCTGGTTTCAAAAAACTAAGCTGCACAAAATCAAAGTGGGCTTCAGAACAGCAGCTCACAAACCATGTGACGTCACAGTGTGTGTGTGTGTGTGTGTGTGTGTGTGTGTGTGTGCGTTTAGATAAAAGGGATAACCGCATGTCGTCAAAAGGCCCGCCCCCTGCAGTATGTGCCCGCCCCCCGGTCTCGATGCTCGCTCCTCCGTCTCCTCGTGCGGTGAGTCTGACTCAGATTCACTTTAACTCTCAGCTCTGATGTTTAAATGTTTCATGTTTGACGTGGTTTGTGTTTGTAGCCGGGAGAGTCATCCTCTAGAAGAGACCTCTCCCCCCACTGTGGAGGACGACCATCAGGAAAATGTGAGCAACCTGCACCCCCAATGACAGAAAGTCACTTTACTTTCATGCTACGTTTGTTTGTTTTCATTAACGAATGAATCGTAATAGTAGTCTTCAATTAAACAAGATGAGTGGATGATTTATGATCTGATCTGTGCTCTGTTGGTTTTGAACTCTACGTTTTGGTCATGTGACTGTGACAGAGCTAATCATTGGTCGATTAAAGCTGATGATTTGTTGTGTTCAGTTCCACCGGGGCCTCCGCAGATCTTTCGTGGCACCAAACCGGGAAGAGAGTCAAGAAGCAACTCGTCCCCCATCCGAGGTAAAACAGAACCCAAGATCATATACATATTTAATGTTTTCATCAAATGTAAAAAACTATATTAAATTAACTAGGCATTAAGTTTCCTGTCTTTGTTTAATCATTTATTTTATTTTTAATATTTTAATAATAATAAAAGGAAATAAATTAAATTTGTTAAAATAAAATGTCATGAACATTAACAACCTGAACTGAGAATGAACTTATGATTCTCTCGTCTTTGCAGGACCTCACTCAACGGACAGGGTGAGTTTTCATTTGAATAAACTTTATTTAACAATAGTAGCTTAGCAGAGTAAGATAATCTCACACTGTGCTCTTTACATCTCAGAACTCATGTTCATGTGATTTTAAATTCAGCCCAAACAAATATAGAGAATTAAAAACCAAAAGGGGCTGAGACCAGAACCCTGAGGAACTCCGCTGTCTTAAAACTGGACACTGAAAACGTCTCTGTCACTTTTTTAAAAATAAAATGGTAACGCTTTTCTCCTTGTGTTTTATCGTTTGAATTTTATTTCTGTTTCTTTCAGCCGATTGCACCATCCTGGAAGTAAGTGATTAAAAACAGTTAATAACAGTAACAGGAAGTAAAAACTTCCATCAAGCTAAATGAATTAATCCATTAATCAAAGTGAAGGTTGAGTTAATTAATTATTGTTAGTTTTGATGTGATATTAATGTCAGGAGGTTTGATCACTCACAGTTTAATTGTTTAAGTGACTGTGAAAGTTTTTATCAAATATTATTCTGTGTGATTGTTAAAAAGTTTAACATTTAATTAATGAACTTTGCAGAAACCTATAAATCTGTTTGTGTTCAGGCCTCAGTCGAACATGCAGGATCCTCCTTCCTGGTCAAAACCTCCCATTCCATCTGCCCCCTCCTCCTCCTCCGTCAGCAGGTCAAACTCCTCCCCCCGTCCACCTCCCACCAGGTCAACATCACACGCCTTCAAAACGAACCAGCTCTTCACCAGTTCATTGAAATTCATGTTCATCCCTTTTTTATAACATTTTCATGTGGTTTGGTTCAACAGGTTTGATCCAAGAAAAGAGGTAATCTATGACATAATGCGTATGAGAAGTTTACTATTTTTAAATTTTAAATCATGAAATTTAAGAATACACTAGAGATAGACATGTACACATAAAACTGTGTTATTTTATAATTATGCCTTTTATTATCACCTTTACATTTCAATTATTTTTATTGATTTTAAGATTTTATTTTAATCGAATTTCTTTGTTTTTCTCCCTCATCAGCAAACACAGGATGAAGGTGAAATTTACGTTTTTAAATTAAATTTGATTTAGATTTTGTTTCTTTTCCATCAATTATCAAAACATGTCAAAATATCTAATATAATCGAATCTGTTCTGAAAGTCAAGTCTTTTTCATCCTTCCACTGAGTTTCACTTAAATCTGTTCTGTAGTTTTTGTGTAATCCATCTCATAAACAAACAAACAAACAAACAAACAAATTGAATTGTGTTTTTCTCTTCCAGCTCCTAAACACAACACCTTCCCCCTCCAAAGTAAGAGTCTGCCCCCCTGCCCTGGACTTCCTGCTCCACCCTCACGCCACGGAGAAAGGTAGGAAAAGAAAATCATGATTCTTTCATTTCATCAGGACGGGGACACCAACAGGAAACTGAACAAGTTTTTAATAAAACTCAGAGACACGTCTGATCTTCAGTGTTCACATGTTCATATGTTCATATGTTCACTTCCAGTCTGCCCCCTAGTGTTCACTCAGCTGGTTCTCTGCCTCACAAACTGCACCCAGGTACGAAATCACACACACACACGTGCACACACAATCATTCATACTGATCCCAAATGTACGTCTGTGCCTGTTTGTGTGTGTGTGTGTTTGTGTGTGTGTGTGTGTTTGTGTGTGTGTGTGTGTGCAGCAAAGGCTGAACACAGAGGCAGCTTCGTTGGATCGTTTGGTGCTCCAGCATCACACAAACAGGTAACTAAATATACATTAACACACACACACACACACACAGGTTACCTCACATACATTAACACACACAGATGTTCCTTATGAGTAATTTCCCCGTCAATGGAATGTACTTTTTAATTTATACACGATGAAATATCAATAATTACTGTGTATTTACAGTGTGTGTGTTAATGTAGGTATAGTTAGTGTGTGTGTGTGTGTGTGTGTGTGTGTGTGTGTGTGTGTGTGACTGGTGTCCACTGAATTAAATCAGTTTGATAAATTAATAGAATGTTTTTCTTAAAATGAGAAGTAAAAGATTTTATTTATTCTGTATCAATGAATTATTCTTATTACAGTGTTATTATTAAACTGAGTATGAATCAGTGTTTGTATTTCTGATGTCTTAACAGCAGGTGGTGCTGTTGTATTTGTGTCTCAGCACAGTTATCTCAGTCGCGTGTGTGTGTGTGTGTTTGTGTGTGTGTGTGTGTGTGTGCGTTTGTGTGTGTTACAGGGGCTGGACCCTCGTTGGTATGTGGGTAAAGTGACCAGAGGTCAGGCAGAGGGAAGTCTGAAACGAGTCCACAAGGTAACAAACAAAATAAACATAGATTGATTTCTTTAAACATAAACATTAAATGAAATGTGAAAATGATAGAAGAGGATTATTTGTATCGTCACATTGATGGTTAAAGTATTTGTAGTGACTGGACTCATGTAAAAATACCATCATATAATAGTTTAGTACTTGTAAACAGTTATATGCTCTGTGTCTCTGGAGGACGGAGCGTACCTGGTGAGGGACAGCACCCGGCAGCTGGACAACCAGCCATTCACCCTGATGGTCTTCTACCAGGACAAAGTCTACAACATCCAGATTCGACAGCACAACCAGAACTTCCAGCTGGGGACCGGACTCAAAATGCAGGAGGTGAACATGACGACACACGTTCTACTGAGAACTCACAGAACTGAGGTTATGTTCATGGGCAGAAGTTTGAGATTCATCTGAGAAACAAGACAAAGCAGAAACGTTATCTGTCAGGAGACTACACTGCTCAGAAACATGAAGGGAGCTGCTCAGGTCTCACCAGTGGACGTCACGTCTCCTCATGGAGACAGTTTGCTCAGAAACACACCAGTAAGCTGCTGGAGATCATTTTGTAGAGCAGTGCTCCTCCTGCTCCTCCTCACACAAAGGAGCAGATACCTGTAGAACGACATCTTCTTGATGTCACTGAAGTTAAACTGACTTCCTGTTATTCTGTGACGATCAAGTGTTCCCTTCATTTGAGTAGTGTACATCTGCTCTGATGTTAGCTGCTACTGTTAGCATTCGCAGCTGACTGATAACTGTCGTGTTAGTTTCAAACTGACGAGTACGAAGTTACACTTCTGTCCGTCCTGGGGGAGGATCCCTCACAGGGGACTCTCTCGGAGGTTTCAACATTTTATATTATTATTGTTTGATTCGTGAATCCGGCCCATACAATGAAATTTGATTGATGAAAGTTTGAAGAAATTCCCTGAAGGTGTTCCTGAAAACATAATGCCCCCGACCACTAGGTGTCGCTGGTGTGGAGATATTAAAAAGTTTGACCCACACACAGTGTTTTTATTTCAACATCCATGGTTTAGACACAGGCGATATTTTTGAGCAGCATCTTGTGGACGTTAGACAAACTGCAGCTGAAAAAAGCTTTGATTAAACAGAGAAATAATGTGTGTGTGTGTGTGTGTGTGTGTGTGTGTGTGTGTGTGTGTGTGTGTGTGTGTGTGTGTCCAGTCTTTTTCATCAGTGAGTGACATCATTGCTCATTACTCTCAGTCTCCCCTGCTCCTCATCAACGCCAAGGACCGAAGCTCCGGTCAACAGAACCAGTGTCTCCTGTCAGACCCGGCCGGGGGCTACATGAAAGGACAGACCTGGTCCTGAGCAGCTCAGACTAAACCAGGACAGAGTCAGGATCAATGTCCACATCAGACGTAACGTTCAGTTGTACTTTTCTGAAGTAGAACAAAGAGTTTTCATTATTTTTGTGACAGTGAGTAAATAACGTCATTCTGACCATTGACAAACCAGAGTAGTTTTATTTTGAAACGTATTTTAAATTATGATTCTACTTTTACTTCAGTTATTCCACTTTGTTTTGTTTAAATATGAACCCACGCAATTTTGTCCATGGTCTCGCTTCCATTTTTTAGTTTGGTTCATGTCCCATCTGCTAACAGGGGGAGGAAAGCTTTACGACCTATGCTGCAGCCAGCCACCAGGGGGCAAACTAGACACTTTGGCTTCCCTTTTCTGAGCTGTCATGTCGTCCATCTTTATTGACAGTCATTGACGTGAATGTGTCCACCGGTTTGTCTTCAATAAACTCAAAACATTGTCCTTAAATCAGAAAAGTCTTTAATCGTATTATTCCACCTTTGTTCATTCAAACAAAAACTAAGTGATGGTTCAGGACCTGATCCAGAACTACAGACTTTATCAGAGAGGAACGTTTTAACTTTAACTTTAAATGTAGAGATGGTGTCTGACTCTAGAACCACAGGAGAACCTGGTTCACATGTTTCTTAAGACACAGTTGATATTTTTACAGGACAATTAAACATCGTGATGAGTTCAAATATTATGGCTGATCATAAAAATGATAAAAATAAAAATCAGATTTCTTTGAACAGAAGAGTTGAAAGGTTGTTGGTGGGGGGTGAATGTGGAGCAGTGAGGCTACAACGTTATTTATGGGAAATTACAGATTCTTACAGTTTCTTTTCCCACGTACCCCCCCAACAAAATAACACACACACGTTTGTGTTTCTATCTTAGTGAGGACACTCATTGACAAGTACACACACACACACACACACACACACACACACACACACACACACACACACACACACACACACACACACACACAGTATAATCCCAGTCTTCAGTTACTGTTCAGACTGTTGTTTTGTCTGTGATGCCTGTGAAGGCACCACGGGCTGAAGATTACTGCTGCCACTGCCAACTGTCATCACAGACACACACCCACACACCCACCCACACACACACACACACACACACACACACACACACACACACACACACACACACACACACACACACACACACACACACAATGAAATCTGTTTGTCTCTGAGGGTTTTCAGAGTAAATATCAAACTTGGGTTAATGACGGACGTCGTCTCGTTCCACTTTAACGACAGATTAAGAAACTGAGGACAAACTAATTCACGTCCACTTGTCATGTGATGTAAACAGCAAGTAGATTGTCTCCTCTGAAGCAGGAACAGTGATGGTGAAAAGTAAGAGCAAGAGTAAGAGTGTCCACAGATTCGTCCTCAGGCGGATCTTACAGGGACATTGTCCAGAGTTTCTATTAAATGACTCAGGAGATTATCTGAAGCAGCTCAAGAAACACTGAAGCTTTGACTTGAGGTCGTTACTGTTCGATCAGCACTGACTGTAGACAAGCTGACTGTGTGTGTGTGTGTGGGGGGGGGGAGACAATAGGTTGTGGGCGACGCCTCAAACAGCAGCTGATGTTTCTGTGAAGTCAAACATCGTCTGAATCAGAAGCTTTAAAAAACATCAACATCTGATCTGCATGAAGACAAAGAGAAAAGTTGAGGGTTCAGGTTAAGGATTGAAGTTCAGTTGTTTTCAGATCTGAACTAAAGTCTGAACATGTTTAACATCTGGAAACGTCTCAGTGAGCGAGTGGACGTGTCTCTGAGGTTTCTAACACGTGACGGACGTGAAACTGGAAGAACACAAACATCTCAGGATGAAGAAGAGGAGCCGTACACGTAGAAGACAAAGTTTTCAAGATGATGTTTGTACAATAAATGATTAGAAGTCTGTAGAGGGCGCTGTCTTCAGACGAGAGACATCCGTCACACATTAACTGTGTGTGTGTGTGTGTGTGTGTGTGAAATCCTCCGGCTGTGATCTGCCTGAGGGGAGGAATTCAACCTTCTCTTATTCAAATCAACCCCCCACCACACACACACACACACACACACACACACACACACACACACACACACACACACACGCATGCATGAATATGTGTGTGTGTGCTGAAACAACACAGTTGGCCAATCAGCTCGTCTGTGGGCGGGGCATCAGAGTATAAGTGTCCTAGGTGAGCAGCAGCAGGACAGGTGCCGAAGGACGACAGCAGCTGTGTGTCTGTGTCTTTTACAAACACACTTGTTGGACGGCGGTTGATGCTGCGTTACAGAGGAGAAGAAGAAGAAGAAGAAGAAGAAGAAGTGTCCGTCATGTCGTCCTTCGTCCCGGAGCTGGGTCTGTCTCCTCCCCTTTGTGGACCTTCCCTTCAACAGCAGGAGCCCCCTTCTCTGGGCATCGACCCGTCTGACTTCAGCCTGTACAGCCCCCCCCCTCCTCCAGAGTCACCGTGGCTCCCAGCATGCAACAGCCACAGTGACCCCTACCCCTGCCTCAGCAGCCCGCACACGGGGCCCCTCCCCGGGGCCACGGCCCTTCCAGGACTCTCCCAAGCTTTTGGAAGCTTCCTCCCCCACCTCTACAGCCTCTATCGGCCCATGTCCTCCATCAACCCCTGGCTCTCCCTCTCCTCCCCGGACGATGTTCTGCGCCTAGTTCGCCCGCCCTATTCCTACTCCGCCCTCATTGCCATGGCGATCCAGAGTGCCCCGGAGCAGCGGCTGACGCTCAGCCAGATCTACCAGTACGTCTCCGACAACTTCCCCTTCTACAGCCGCAACAAGGCCGGCTGGCAGAACTCCATCCGCCACAACCTGTCGCTCAACGACTGTTTCCGGAAGATTCCACGAGACGAGAACGAGCCAGGTGAGAAAACACAAATTCACTGATTTAAAATCAATGTCTGACGTTAACGTTGGATCAGAAACATCTGCTGCTTCTCTTCATCCTCCTCCTCCTCTCTGCAGGTAAAGGAAACTATTGGACTTTGGACCCAAACTGTGAGAAAATGTTTGACAACGGAAACTTTCGCCGTAAGAGGAAGAGGAAGATGGAGAATGAGACGTCTGAGAAGAAGAAACCCTCCTCCTCCTCTTCCTCCTCCTCCTCATCCTCAGAGCTGAGCTCTGACCTCCCTTCTCCTTCTGACGTCACCTCTGGCCTCAACAACTTCCTGTGCCACCTCCAGGACTCCCCCCTCCTCACCCCTCCTCACACGCAGGTCCCGGACCTCGCCTCCCTCCCCCCTCCCCCTCCTCAGGGTTACGTTGCTGTGGTTCCTCAGTGGGACAACACCTCCTCTCCTTCCCTCTTCTCCTCTCTCCATCACTCTCCCCCTCCTCCTCCGCTCTTCCAGTCCATCCCCTCACACTTCTCCACCCCCCTTGCTGACCCGATGGACGGCTCCCCGCCGCTCTACGTTAACCTGCAGACATCGGTCTGTCCTGTGCCAGAGTTCCAGGGGCCCCAGCAGCTCCAGGGGCCCCAGCAGCTCCAGGGGCCCCCATGTGAGCATCTGTTCTCTGGAGGCTTCACTGACGCTCTGCCCCTCGACTCTCATGTGTTTACACTGTAAAATGTGTCTGAATGTTTCTATTTATGTTTTCTAATATTTCATCTGTGCAAAAAAAATGTGGTGACTTTTTAAAAAGTGTAAATATGAATGTGTTTGGAATAAAATAAAATTATTTTTGAAATTGAATCAATCACAAGTTGTTTAGTTTATTTTTAAGTTAATTCAACATTTCTAAGAAATAAAAACCCTAAACAGACAATAATTACAGAGAAGACGACTCTGACTTCAACAATGAATCATTTCGTTTTAGTTAAAAGTGAAAAAACAAATAAACATTATTTATGAGCTCGACTGACGTTTTATTTTGAAGGGAACAACTAGGTTGTGTTTTTTCATTTTTACAATGAAAAGAAAATTAAAATGTTATTCAAATGTTTTAAATGTTCGTTCCCATGATGCCGAGCTGCTGCACTATGATGACGTCGGCACCTGTAAACAAACATGTGCTGAGTCATGTGCTCCCTGTCTCTCTGAGCGACTCTGCAGTTTTCTGCTGGACGAGTTGACAGCGGATATGATGAAGCAGATTAGAGCGAGCGAGTCAGCAGATTTCACTGTGGGAACGAGCTTCAGCTCAAATCAACTGATTCATTATTGATTCATCAGTTATTAGTTTTCAGCCATTGATCAATTGTAAACATAGAAATGTTTAGAATAACATTGTGACATAAACACTATCACAAAAAATCGGTATTTTATTTTGTCTTTCAGTAAATTTATCTGTTTTTTAATTTTTGTTCAAATGATGTAGATTCAAATATCTGTAATTTGATTTGAGTTTTTCAGTTTAACATTCACTTCCTCTTTCCTGAAGCTGAAGAGGACATTTTACAAAATTAAAAATACAATTATTTAAAAAATCAACAATCAAGCAAAATATAAAAAACATTTTGACAAATTAAAAAAACATGATACGATATGAAGCAATGCTTTTTAAATAAATTAAATAGAGAATTAAAAAAGATGAAATGAAGAAAAAGAAAGTGAAAGTAACAGTCTGTAAAAACTAAATAAAGTTCATTGTCATTCATCCTCAAACTAAGTTTATATCTCATTAAAAATGTATTCAACACAACGTTCGACACGAAAACATTAGAAACGACGGCTGCAGGTGAACAAGATATAAATAGATGAGACAGACACGTGATATAATGTCATAGTTTTCGAAATGATGATGATTTTTCTTTGTGTTAAAGGTCACATGATGAACATAGCGACAGAGAACACGACTCAGCGTGTCGTTGTCTCAGAGACGTGTTTAACGAATCTGATTGACGCCTCACACCCTGCATGTGTGTGTATGTGTGTGTGTTTAGCCATCATGTCGTCCATTGATGTGTATATGACAGTAAACAAACAGCACACTCTGAGCGACTGATACCATCAGCTGATCAATACACCTGAGAGACGACTGAAAGACTCACACTGTTTACTACACAACATGAAGAGTGTGTGTGTGTGTGTGTGTGATTAATGACAGCAGTGTAAGTGTGCCATTTGTTTACACTCCACACGTAGTCAGACAGCTCCGCCCCCAGGACACACACACACACACACACACACACACACACACACACACACACACACACACACACACACAACTGATTATTTTCCCCACAAAGATGCTAATTCCCTATAATGTGACTGTAGAGACGTAGGTCCCCACAACATGAATAATGCCTGCGTTACACACACAGATACACACAAACTTATTTCACCGCCATGTGGAGACGCTTTGATATTCCCTGTTGTCTTAATGTAAAACACTCACACACACACTCACTGTCTGTCATTGCATGCATTTGCAACTGATCTGTATTTTCACAATAAACAGAAATACTGAGGAGTGTGTGTGTGTGTTAGAGTGTGTGTTAGAGTGTGTGTTAGAGTGTGTGTGTGTGTGTGTGTTAGAGTGTGTGTGTGTGTGTGTGTGTGTGTGTTAGAGTGTGTGTGTGTTAGAGTGTGTGTGTGTTAGAGTGTGTGTGTGTGTGGCAGACGGCACACTCTCTCCTCATGTTGTGTCATAAACAGTTTGATGAAAATTATCTGATCTTTAGCTCGCTTCAGTGTGTGGACCAATCCTGAGTCAGTGTCAGCTGTCAATCATCATGTCTCCGCCTGTTTTTATATCATTAAATTACTAATAAAAACAAACTGATCAGAAACACTTGAACAAACATCAGAGAGATGAGAACGAGCTGAAACGACAGAAACATCTCCGACAAATGTTTTTTTAATGTCTTCATTGATTTAAGTTTGGTTCATGTCCAGTCTACTAACATGGAGGAGGGGTTATACCAGACACCAGGTTTGGTCTGTGCTCAGATCATATCTATAATATGAGTGAAATAAATAAACAGCATCTCTGTTACTATGGAAACATTAAGTTCTTTCCTCAGCTCAGTTTATTAGGAACACTTGAACAGAATGAACAAAATAATGTGAACAGCTGCTGAACATCAGAATCATTTCTCACAGTTGTAGTTGGGTTAGGGTTAGTTCCTAATAAACTGATCATTTCACATCTAACACATGTTGAAGCTTCATAATGATTCAAACTGTTTTAACTCATCATCAACTCGTTGTTCAGGAGCATCAGTTTGTTATTAGTTTTACTATGGTTACCAGCATAACTGTCATAACGTCCCGAACACATCGACCTGCGTGTGTGTGTGTGTGTGTGTGTCCTGTCTCAGCATGTCTCGTATCAGTCAGTCCGCCCCCATAAGAACTTTTCCACCTTCATTCAGTTTCAAAACAACGCAACAGTTTCTGGGGTTTTGAACGCCTCATGTGACCAAAGAGACATTTCATTAAAAAAATGATAACCAGTGACGGAGCCTGCACATAGGCCCCCCCCCCAACAATGTTAAAGAAAAACCTAAAGAATCCTGGATAACACTTTCTCCGACTTTCATTTCTCTCATGTCAGTGAATTATTAATTATCACTGTGGCAGCAACATATACTTATTTTTCCTGCCAGTTTCAAAATGGAACCCAAATAATTGACCCTTCTCATAATAACTTTGTGTTGCTCAATGTGCAGCTGTGAGCACAACTATCGCCAGTGTGCTCCCGTCCATAAAGTTGTTACCATCCACACAGACACTCATAGTTTCAGCTGAACGCTGCAGAGACAGTGAAACAGTAAAGTTCTTTCTTGATCGATATCATATCTTTCCACCAGGTGTCAACCTTGTGACTTTGATTCAAAGTACAGATGTAACGGGTCTGTTTGTTTTCAGATGATCAATGTGGACGCACTCGGACGATCAGGTCACATGACTGAGGTGAACGTAAACATGAATTTAATCCTCTGAGACTGAGACGTGTCAGACGCCATCACTCTGCGGCGCCTTGCTCACGGGCACGTCAGCAGCTGGCAGAGCTGCTGGCAGTGTGTGTGTGTGTGTGTGTGTGTGTGTGTGTGTGTGTGTGTGTGTGTGTGTGTGTTCGACCCACTAACTGCCAGGCTGGCGGCTGGTGGCCTCAAATTTGCATATCATCATATGAGTGAGTGAGTGTGATTGTCAGTGTCTGTCTGTGTTAACTGTGTGTGTGTGTGTGTCTGTGTGTGTGTGTGTGTCTGTCTGTGTTAACTGTGTGTGTGTCTGTGTGTGTGTCTGTCTGTGTTAACTGTGTGTGTGTGTGTCTGTCTGTGTTAACTTTGTGTGTGTGTGTGTGTCTGTGTTAACTGTGTGTGTGTGTGTCTGTCTGTGTTAACTGTGTGTGTGTGTGTCTGTCTGTGTTAACTGTGTGTGTGTGTGTCTGTCTGTGTTAACTTTGTGTGTGTGTCTGTCTGTGTTAACTGTTTGTGTGTCTGTGTTAACTGTGTGTGTGTGTGTCTGTCTGTGTTAACTGTGTGTGTGTGTGTCTGTCTGTGTTAACTTTGTGTGTGTGTCTGTCTGTGTTAACTGTTTGTGTGTCTGTGTTAACTGTGTGTGTGTGTGTCTGTCTGTGTTAACTGTTTGTGTGTCTGTGTTAACTGTGTGTGTGTGTGTCTGTCTGTGTTAACTGTGTGTGTGTGTGTCTATGTTAACTGTGAGTGTGTGTGTGTGTGTGTTAACTGTGTGTGTGTGTCTGTCTGTGTTAACTGTGTGTGTGTGTGTCTGTCTGTGTTAACTGTGTGTGTGTGTCTGTCTGTGTTAACTGTGTGTGTGTCTGTCTGTCTGTGTTAACTTTGTGTGTGTGTCTGTCTGTGTTAACTGTGTGTGTGTCTGTGTTAACTGTGTGTGTGTGTGTGTCTGTTAACTGTGTATGTGTGTCTGTCTGTGTTAACTGTGTGTGTGTGTGTGTCTGTCTGTGTTAACTGTGTGTGTGTGTGTGTCTGTCTGTGTTAACTGTGTGTGTGTGTGTGTGTTAACTGTGTGTGTGTCTGTCTGTGTTAACTGTGTGTGTGTGTGTGTGTTAACTGTGTGTCTGTGTCTGTGTTAACTGTGTGTGTGTGTGTCTGGTCGTGCTGGTTTTCTAACAGTTTTAATGAAGACGTCTCGTCCGTTAAAGTGAAACTGAATCTGCTGTTTCCAGTTTGTCTTTCAGAACCGACACTGATAACGTCACAGAACACGAGTCAGGTCTCCAAGGACCCTTCACTGACCCCTCATCCCACCTCACCTGAAACCAGCCTGTGGTGAAGTTCCCTTAAACAAAGAAACCTTAAATTAAAGACGCACTTGATGATGTAGATCAAACATCCACAGACTCCTCCCACGACAACTCATCTAAAAGTACCTGAAACAAACTGACGCTCCATCCACGGGACAAATCAACTCTGCTGCAGATTCGTCTGACGTCCATTCGACTCCAGAGTTTACTGTTATCTATTAAAGTCAAGAGGCTGCAGTTTATTCTGAACTACAGAAACTGAGATGTCGTAGCTTTCTCTGATTCGTCAGGCTCCTGTCACATGACCTCCTTCAGGAGCAAAATATTATCACCTGAAACCACGTTCAGAGAAACGGAGCCTGTTTCTGGCTTCAGTCCATAAACTGTAGATACAGACGACACAGATCCTCCTGATGTGAAGCCAAAACATCTCAGATACAAACGCTGCCATCTTGTGGTGATGCCGTCATTTACAGTCTGTGCAGCAGCGATCGTGAACTGGGGCTGTGGTATTGAGGTCCCGCCCACACACACTCGGCCAATCGGGAGTCAGTCTCAGTTGTCAATCATGACATCTCAACCAGATTTTATATAAATCAAAACTCATGTCCCATCTGCTAACATAGAGGCGATCGATGACCTGTACAGCAGCCAGCCACCAGGGGGCTATCCAGATGATTTGGCTTCACATTAGGGAGCTGTCATGTGGTGGTGGTAGCCACATTGCCAATGCTAACGCTAGCAGCCAGAAACAAAAATGTATGATTCACTGACATTTTGATGAAGCAAAGCGTGAAATCCTAATCGTGTCCTCCTGAGACCAGAGAGAAGAGGTTCCGAGGCCCCTCAAGGAACCTGGAGCTCATGCAAAGTCCTGAAATCCCTAAAATATCTCTTTCCTCAGGAATTCTAAAACTCCCACAAACATCCAGAGAAACCTGAAGATTCTCTGAAGCCTCCATCGTTCTACACCCGATCTTTGCTGCAGCTTCTCTCCAGCATCAGTGGAAAGTTTGTGTTGCCTCAGGCTCAGTGTTGACAGGATCGTCACTGAGGAGACAGACGAAGACGACGAGTCTGAACAGGTCGACTGTGCAGATGAAGGAGGACGAATCTACAATCAGTAGAAAACTGTTAGAGAATCCTCTGGTTTCTTCCTGTTTTTATGTCCTCGGGGGGGGAGGACTCCTGCTCAACCTTCACTACACCTGCTCCCACAGTCTGTAAACACAGCAGATCATCATGTGGATTTATTATGGAGACATCAGACCCTCCACTGATCTTCTCCAGTGATCCCTAAACCTCTGCAGGACCACCTGAAGGGACATGAACCCTAAACCACAGTCCGGACTCTTTAAAGCTGCATCCTCACAACTAGGTTTTCTTTTTTAACTCATCTTCTCTGCTACAGATTCGTCTGACGTCCACATGACATCCAGAGTTTTAGATCAGTTAAAACAGAGAAGTTAATAAAGGTCCCGTTTTATTTTGAAACCCTCGGGTCAGAGTTTTACTCACGATGCTGTAGACCTTCTCTGATTCGTCAGGCTCCTGTCACATGACCTCCTCAGCTCCCAGAGTAGAACACAACATGGATGAACTATCTACTAATTCCACCAACCTGTCTGTGTCTGAGGCCGTTCTTCTTATCGACTTCACACTTGTGTGTTCTTTGTGGGCCAGGGAACCATGATGTCATTTTAGGTGTCATTTGCACACGTGATACTTCCTGGTCAGAAAATAATAAGACCTGAAACCAAGTTCAGAGAAAAGTGACACAGAGAAGTGACAGAGAAGCTTTAAATCTATAATAGAAGTACTCAGAGCTTATACTTCAGTAACAGTATCAGTACCACAGAGTAGAAATATTCTTAAGTATCATAATATTCTTAGAATTTCAACTGATTAATCTTTTATAGTATTTCATACACTATACATTAATAAAACTCTTAATTTCAGGTAACATTGCAGCAGCCCTTTGACTTATAACGAGTATTCTAACTTTACTCTTTGTGAGCACTTCTTTATCTGCTCTTGATCTATGTTCAGACTCTGTGCTGCCCCCCTGTGGTCAGAATCAGAGCAGAGCGTGAGTGTGGGTCTGTGCTGCCCTCGTGTGGCTGAAATACCAAACAGCAGCGGTGTCTGGATGATCTCAATCAAACTTAATAAAACAAGTCACTGATCTTTCTGAAGCTCCGCCCAGTTGCTCATGACTCATCTGTCAAAACATCCATATCGTTCCGCTCCGGGTCAGTAACTACGTACATTTACTCAAGAGAATGTGTTTTACTTCATTACATTTAATAACACAAAATATAATCAGTCTCTTCCAGTTCAACTAATCAACATTTTATCTTCCACCAAATTAACCAACCAACTAACCCCCCAACTGACAACACGCCCACGTCAGACGTCAACAAACAAATCAGAGTCAAGTACAGGTAGACGACGCCCACGTAGGTGATGACGACAGGACGTACAGTATGTCACAGAATTCTTTAGTCCCTGAATTAAAATGTGAAATTTAAACCAACAGATCAAATGAAACATGAAGCTTCAGACTCATGTTAAACACACAAACGATCAAAATACTGAAAATCATGTTTTCATCTGAAATAAACAGGAAACACTTTTTCAGTTTTGAGCAGCTGATGTGGTAAAAAAAATCTATTCACACGTGATTTCAGTTCAGATTCACTCATTTAATTAAAAAGGTGAATTTCTAACTTGTAACAAATATTAATGAGAAGCCTCGGATGAAACAGTCGTTTATTTTAATACATCAAACTTCAGTTCAATCAGATCTGACGTCTTAAGAGTAAAAGTTAAATCAGTCACAGAAAAAGTAAAACTATCAAAGTAAATGAACAGATTTCTTACCATGAAATATAAAGTGAGGACAAACCTCCGTCCGTCTGCTCAAAACTTTATTTACATTCATGTTATTTCACGGTTTCTGGAGAAAATTAATGAAATTTGTTCATTTATCAAACAAAACAACAAAAACTTTATTTACACATGAAAAACTCATTCTCCAACATGTGGTTAGCCTAGCTTAGCACACACACTTGAGGCAGAGGGAAACAGTTAGCCTAGCTCATCAGAGGGAGGCGGAGCTTCTCACGAGAAATGAGAGGATTTCCAAAAAGCAGTGGTGACCTCAGAGCTGCTTCCTGATTGGCTCAGGCATCTCAGAGCGGTTTGGGCAGAGCGGACACCTCGTCCGCACACTCGTCATAGGCTTCCTGATAATCCTGATGAGGTTTGATCAGGATTACACAGGTCGGCCGCTTGGATCCTGCCGACGAACCCAGATCCTGAACAGAGAAGAAAACGAGTCAGAGACAAACATTCAATAGACACAGACGTGTTCTACGTGTTCTACATATTCTTACAGACGTGTTCTACATATTCTTACAAACATGTTCTACGTATTCTTACAAACATGTTCTTACAAACATGTTCTACGTATTCTCACAGACGTGTTCTACATATTCTTACAGACGTGTTCTACATATTCTTTCAAACGTGTTCTACGTATTCTTACAGCCGTGTTCTACATATTCTTACAAACATGTTCTACGTATTCTTACAGACATGTTCTACGTATTCTTACAGACGTGTTCTACATATTCTCACAGACGTGTTCTACATATTCTTTCAAACGTGTTCTACGTATTCTTACAGCCGTGTTCTACATATTCTTACAGACGTGTTCTAACATACGTGTTAAACTGACACATCTCATGCAGACAAAAGCTCAATCGTAAACCATCAGCTCACCACTTTAGAGGGGATGTAGGCATAGGGCAGGTTTCTGTCCTCGCACATGATTGGCAGGTGGCAGTAGACGTCAATGGGCATTGTGTCTCCAGCCAACACCACGATACTACACACACACACACACACACACACACACACACACACACACTTTGTTTACATCAACAATCTGAAATGTACACAATGTTGTGGCCCTTTAAGGAATCGTCACTCACCCCTTCTCCCCCTTGTTGATGAACTTCTGAACTTCCTTCACTCCTCGTCGGATGTTTTTCACTTTAGCAGCTGGAACCACAGAAAACACAGTGAGGCTCCTCACCCCTCTACAGACAGTTCCTCACCCCTCTACAGACAGTTCCTCACCCCTCTACAGACAGTTCCTCACCCCTCTACAGACAGAAAGTTCCTCACCCCTCTACAGACAGATAGAAAGTTCCTCACCCCTCTACAGACAGATAGAAAGTTCCTCACCCCTCTACAGACAGACAGAAAGCTCCTCACCCCTCTACAGACAGATAGAAAGTTCCTCACCCCTCTACAGACAGATAGAAAGTTCCTCACCCCTCTACAGACAGATAGAAAGTTCCTCGCCCCTCTACAGACAGATAGAAAGTTCCTCACCCCTCTACAGACAGATAGAAAGCTCCTCACCCCTCTACAGACAGATAGAAAGCTCCTCACCCCTCTACAGACAGATAGAAAGTTCCTCACCCCTCTACAGACAGATAGAAAGTTCCTCACCCCTCTACAGACAGATAGAAAGTTCCTCACCCCTCTACAGACAGACAGAAAGCTCCTCACCCCCTCTACAGACAGATAGAAAGTTCCTCACCCCCTCTACAGACAGATAGACAGTTCCTCACCCCTCTACAGACAGACAGGAAGTTCCTCACCCCTCTACAGACAGATAGAAAGTTCCTCACCCCTCTACAGACAGATAGAAAGTTCCTCACCCCTCTACAGACAGATTTAAAGTTCCTCACCCCTCTACAGACAGATAGAAAGTTCCTCACCCCTCTACAGACAGATTTAAAGTTCCTCACCCCTCTACAGACAGATAGACAGTTCCTCACCCCTCTACAGACAGATAGACAGTTCCTCACCCCTCTACAGACAAATAGAAAGCTCCTCACCCCTCTACAGACAGATAGAAAGTTCCTCACCCCTCTACAGACAGATAGAAAGCTCCTCACCCCTCTACAGACAGATACAAAGTTCCTCACCCCTCTACAGACAGATAGACAGTTCCTCACCCCTCTACAGACAGATAGACAGTTCCTCACCCCTCTACAGACAGATAGAAAGCTCCTCACCCCTCTACAGACAGAAAGCTCCTCACCCCTCTACAGACAGACAGACAGTTCCTCACCCCTCTACAGACAGATTTAAAGTTCCTCACCCCTCTACAGACAGATAGAAAGTTCCTCACCCCTCTACAGACAGATTTAAAGTTCCTCACCCCTCTACAGACAGATAGACAGTTCCTCACCCCTCTACAGACAGATAGACAGTTCCTCACCCCTCTACAGACAAATAGAAAGCTCCTCACCCCTCTACAGACAGATAGAAAGTTCCTCACCCCTCTACAGACAGATAGAAAGCTCCTCACCCCTCTACAGACAGATACAAAGTTCCTCACCCCTCTACAGACAGATAGACAGTTCCTCACCCCTCTACAGACAGATAGACAGTTCCTCACCCCTCTACAGACAGATAGAAAGCTCCTCACCCCTCTACAGACAGAAAGCTCCTCACCCCTCTACAGACAGACAGACAGTTCCTCACCCCTCTACAGACAGATATAAAGCTCCTCACCCCTCTACAGACAGATAGAAAGCTCCTCACCCCTCTACAGACAGATAGAAAGTTCCTCACCTCCTCTACAGACAGATAGACAGTTCCTCACCCCTCTACAGACAGATATAAAGTTCCTCACCTCCTCTACAGACAGATAGACAGTTCCTCACCCCTCTACAGACAGATATAAAGTTCCTCACCCCTCTACAGACAGATAGAAAGTTCCTCGCCCCTCTACAGACAGATAGAAAGTTCCTCACCCCTCTACAGACAGATAGAAAGCTCCTCACCCCTCTACAGACAGATAGAAAGCTCCTCACCCCTCTACAGACAGATAGAAAGTTCCTCACCCCTCTACAGACAGATAGAAAGTTCCTCACCCCTCTACAGACAGACAGAAAGCTCCTCACCCCCTCTACAGACAGATAGAAAGTTCCTCACCCCCTCTACAGACAGATAGACAGTTCCTCACCCCTCTACAGACAGACAGGAAGTTCCTCACCCCTCTACAGACAGATAGAAAGTTCCTCACCCCTCTACAGACAGATAGAAAGTTCCTCACCCCTCTACAGACAGATTTAAAGTTCCTCACCCCTCTACAGACAGATAGAAAGTTCCTCACCCCTCTACAGACAGATTTAAAGTTCCTCACCCCTCTACAGACAGATAGACAGTTCCTCACCCCTCTACAGACAGATAGACAGTTCCTCACCCCTCTACAGACAAATAGAAAGCTCCTCACCCCTCTACAGACAGATAGAAAGTTCCTCACCCCTCTACAGACAGATAGAAAGCTCCTCACCCCTCTACAGACAGATACAAAGTTCCTCACCCCTCTACAGACAGATAGACAGTTCCTCACCCCTCTACAGACAGATAGACAGTTCCTCACCCCTCTACAGACAGATAGAAAGCTCCTCACCCCTCTACAGACAGAAAGCTCCTCACCCCTCTACAGACAGACAGACAGTTCCTCACCCCTCTACAGACAGATTTAAAGTTCCTCACCCCTCTACAGACAGATAGAAAGTTCCTCACCCCTCTACAGACAGATTTAAAGTTCCTCACCCCTCTACAGACAGATAGACAGTTCCTCACCCCTCTACAGACAGATAGACAGTTCCTCACCCCTCTACAGACAAATAGAAAGCTCCTCACCCCTCTACAGACAGATAGAAAGTTCCTCACCCCTCTACAGACAGATAGAAAGCTCCTCACCCCTCTACAGACAGATACAAAGTTCCTCACCCCTCTACAGACAGATAGACAGTTCCTCACCCCTCTACAGACAGATAGACAGTTCCTCACCCCTCTACAGACAGATAGAAAGCTCCTCACCCCTCTACAGACAGAAAGCTCCTCACCCCTCTACAGACAGACAGACAGTTCCTCACCCCTCTACAGACAGATATAAAGCTCCTCACCCCTCTACAGACAGATAGAAAGCTCCTCACCCCTCTACAGACAGATAGAAAGTTCCTCACCTCCTCTACAGACAGATAGACAGTTCCTCACCCCTCTACAGACAGATATAAAGTTCCTCACCTCCTCTACAGACAGATAGACAGTTCCTCACCCCTCTACAGACAGATATAAAGTTCCTCACCCCTCTACAGACAGATATAAAGTTCCTCACCTCCTCTACAGACAGATAGACAGTTCCTCACCCCTCTACAGACATATAGAAAGTTCCTCACCTCCTCTACAGACAGATAGACAGTTCCTCACCCCTCTACAGACAGATAGAAAGTTCCTCACCCTTCTTGACGCACTTGTAAAGTTTCTTGCTGAGTTTCCGGGAGGCCAGGGGCGCGCAGATCGCGTTCACGTTCTCGATCAGCTCCTGGTAAGACTTCTCGTTCCCGCCGGCGGCTTCTTCTCCGTCCGCGGGAACTTTGTCCTTCTTCACTTTAGTCATTTCTGGTCGAAGCTGTGATCGGAGCTGAAGTGATCGATCCTCGAGCCGCCGGTAACAACACGCGCTGTGGTCACACTCCACACGTGTTGAGCCTCTATCACTTCCGTTTGTCTGAACGGAAACACAGCAGCGCGCCCCCAGAGGCCCGGAGGGTGGACGACAGCCCGGCCTTTCAAAATAAAACCGTTGACACGAAGAAGATTAAACAATAAGACAAAGTTTTGAAAACGAGAGAAACGTTTATTTCTTATAAATACTCCACGTATCGATCCTCATGAAGAGCACGATTCAGACTACAGGAGCCTGTCGTCTTCCTTGTCCTCATACGTTTTTAATTCAAGGACAACGGCACATTTTTATTAGAATAATAAAAAAAAAAAGTTTAAAAAAAACTCAGAAACACAAGTGATGACGTCATCAGCGCTGGATGATGTCACTCAGTACGGTGGGAAGCCTCCTGCTCTTCATCTCTGTGGAGATTTGACCCCAGACACAGGACGGACAGAAGGTGGAGCACAAACAGTCTCTGCACAGGCTGCCCTGAAGGACACACACACACACACACACACACACACACACACACACACACACACATTAAAAAGAGCACAAACAGTGTTTGAACTTTTAACACAGGACAACGCGATAAGTCTTTTTGTCCTCACTCTGATGCCGTAGCGATGGCGAGCAGATGTCCTCATGGACATGGTGATGGGACGGACGCAGCCGAAGACGTCCAGAAGGGGCAGACACAAACACTGACCGAACTGTTTAGAGGTTTTACAGGCGAAACAGGGACAACACCAGAACAAACAACAACCTGCACAACAAAACAACACAACGTTAACACAACACGAACACAGAAAACATTACAACCAAATGTGCAAATGTGTGGTTGTGTACAGTTTGAGTTTCCTATTGTTGGACATTTTACATTTTGGGTGGCCTGAACAGATTCTCAACTTCCTGTGTTTATGACACAAACTATTGACAGTGTGTGTGTGTGTGTGTGTGTGTGTGTGTGTGTGTGTGTGTGTGTGTGTGTGACGTCTCCGTACACTGTTTGGTTTCATGGCAGCAGTCACAGATACCAGTAGTCCAATCAGCTTCATCAGAGGACATGCTTGGAGCCCGTGTGTGACAACTGTGTGAAGTGAACAAACTAAACAACAACCACCAATACACAAACACAAGAAGAGAGAGAGGGGGGGCAGAGAGAGAGAGAGGGCCAATGTTAGAGGTCTAATCTGATCAAATCGTTTCTATTCACTTATAGATTAAAATCTGATAAACACCAGAGAAGAAGAATCAGTTTGAGCTCTTACCTGTGTGAGTGTCAGACGAGACTGATTCAGCTGCTCTGATTGGACGAGCTTTTAGATGAACCTGAAGAACTGGTCTGACTGGAGGGGAAGATGTCCTGAGAGACACATTCACACCTGATGCCAGAACCACTGTGTCATAATGTCACTGTGTCATAATGACTTTCATTTCATAGACACTCGTTAGAATGAAGCAGCTGCAGCTTTTATTTTGTAGGAAAAAAATGATTCAGCTCCTTGTAATCACTTGTTTTTTAAATTTGTTTATCAGAATCAGAAATACTTTATTGATCCCAGGGGGAAACTGAGTTTGTTACAATTGCTCCAAGTAAAAGGTAGAAACACAGTATATAAGATTTTGAAGGACCTCAGTCTCCTCAGGAAATAAATGGCGTCTCTGGCCCTTCATGTAAAGCGCATCAGTGTTCTTATCCCAGTTTATTTGTTCCGCTCACTTCCTCCTCCAAAGGTTCAAATGTTTTATTTGTCATCTGCACAACAGATACAGCTACATGCTGCAAGGAAAATCTTAAATCCCAGGCACCTCAAGCACCTCAACATGCAAGTGTCATAAAATAAGAGTAACTAAAAATACAAATAACATAACCTAGTGCAATGAAACAAATGTCAAAAATGAAATAAAACATTATGATAAAATAATAGAACATTATAAGCTGCTTCATGGATATATATATATATATATATGTGTGTGTGTAGCAGCTCCTGGTATTACTGTCAGTTTTTTGTGTTTTTATTACGTTTGCTGTTTGTTTTTATATTTATTTTTGCACTGCTCTGTGCATCTTCGTGCTGCACAATGACGAGATGCTTTTGCAACTTATTGGACACTTTTTATAACTTTTAACCGCACTTGGCTCTCCTCGGATCACTGGGAGCATGCCTGCAACACACGCCGGCATTGTTTACACCTGCGACCAGCTAATGGCCCTGAGGCACACCTCCCTCTTTCTTCAATAGGTTCAACTCCAACCCCCCCACCCCCAGCGGACTCTCCATTGCCTCTACGACTGCCTCTACTGCTTCTCCGAGCAACAAAGCAGGTGAGTGCTCTCCTCATCACTTGGGTCGATGACTATCTGACGGGCAGACCACAGTTTGTGAGATTACAGAACTGTGTGTCTGATCGTCTGATCAGTAACATCGGGGCCCCCCAGGGAACTGTACTGTCCCCCTTCCTCTTCACCACATACACTGCTGACTTTAAGCACTGCACTGAGTCGTGTCATCTGCAGAGGTGCTGTGGAGGTGGTACCTGCATACAAGTACCTGGGTATCACACTGGACAATAAACTGGACTGGTCCACCAACACAGAGGCCGTCTACAAGACGGGCCTGAGCCGGCTTTACTTCTTGAGGAGGCTCGGGTCCTTCAATGTCTGCAACTGTTCTATCAGTCTGTTGTGGCGAGCACCATCTTCTTTGCTGTGGTGTCCTGGGGTGCGGGCATCAGGACAAAGGACGCCAACAGACTGAACAAAATCATAAGGAAAGCAGAGTCTGTGGTTGGCTCTAAGCTTGTCACCATGGAGGAGGTGGTGGAGAACAGGATGCTGGCAAAACTGCTGGCAATCATGGACAATCCCTCTCACCCCCTCCACAAAACACTGGACAAGCTAAAGAGCAGCTTCAGCCACAGGCTCATCCAACCCCGCTGCTCTAAGGAGCGATACAGGAAATCGTTCATTCCAACCGCAATAAGACTCTATAACTCATCGACCTCTGTCAGAGCCACCATCACAGAACTGAACTAACATACCTGTCACCCTTGCACCATGTACCCTGTACCACACTCCGCTCCTTATACTGGAACATTTACTTCACATCATATGTGATATGTGTTAATTTAAACCATATTGATATTATATATCATATTATACAATAATATTGTCTTTTTGCACACTCTGTATTCTGTACAGTTGGTGGTCTGGTGTCAGACGACTGTCAACCACACGTTTTAGTTTTGAAACTCATCACTGTTGCTATGGTTACACCTGGTGGAGTGCTCCAGCCTCTGGACCAGAGACGTGTGTGAACTGATCTGGTTTCAGTTTGAAAACTCTGGTTTTGAATGGTTTAAAATTAACATGTGTCATTGTGGATTTAGACTCAGTGCGTCTCGGGTGCGTTCAGTTGGTGGATGAGGAATCTGTGGCAGCTTTTAAATCACTTGTCACTGATTCATTAAAGTTGAATCTGCTCTGTAAAAACAGTTTTGATCTTTGTGCAGCTGTCATCCTGTGTCTGATTTATGTAAATGTTCTGTAACATGATGGTGTTGATCAATCCTCACTGGTTGGGGAACAGACTCTTTTATTGACACATTAAACAGTTTGGCCACACAGACACATGGCAGCCATGCTCACTACATGTTTAAGCTGTAAAATGTGGATAAAATGTGACAGATCAGAGAAACACGGCAGCAACAGCCTTTGTCTTTGCTCATTTAAAACTTGTTGACAAAAAATCTGGTGATGCCTCCTGCGATGGCTGGATTTTCGAAGAAGAGAATAATGGTAATAATGACCAAGACGCCAAACAGACTTGCATTGATGAGGAGGAGCGTGCGGGCGGTGGAGCTGTGATGTCGGGCACCAACCATATTTCCAGCTATCTTCTTGTCTCTGGCCTGAAAGAAACAAAGCATTTTTTTATTTTCAAAGTGGATTCACCATCAAACAAAAAAATTACAAAAACTGAACTAAGCTCTATCTAATCATCTTATATTCACCATCATCCTCGTTGGTAGTAATTTAACTAAGCAACCAACTGCAGAGAAGACAATCTACTTCCTGTTTACACCACATGACCAGTGTATGTGACATGTTAGTTGTAAACGAAGGTGCCTTAATTTAAACTGTATCAGTGTGGGTGGAGCCTCAGCCTGCGTTACCACCAAGTCCGTATTTTTCATTTTTTAATCCAATAAAAATCATCACACACTGAAACCTTGAACACCGAGTCTGATGCGTTCTATTATTATTTTTGTTCTAAGTGGAGCAGTGAGGAGGATTTTGTCGTGAAAAAAGAAAAAGGAAACATCGGCTCCATCAAATCCTGAGCAGCCGTCAGGGACAAGGAGAATTTCATCTTCTGGACAAGCTGAGAAATTATGCTTATTGTTTCCGAGTCTATTTCAGTGTTCCACTTTGATATCTACCAGCTCTGAGACCACACGCCAAAGAGAAGAAAACTCATTTCTGTGATCCAGTGGATTTCGGGATCATTTTTTAAACGTGATTGACTCAACATGAGGTTGTGAATCTTTTAAAAATATATTTAGACAACCGACAGGGACATGAAGGATCAGACACGTCACACATGAACTCACCTTGACCGAGCAGATGAACGCTGCAAGTCCCAGGCAGCAGATGTTTATGTAGAAAAAACTGAGCATGGACCAGATGATGTAGTCCTTGGGAGGCTCAGTGGTGATTTCCACAGTGGTATGGTCAACCACTACAGGTCCAACAGGCTGTCCAACCTGTCCGGAAGGGCCGAAGTGTCCGGGAGGGCCGAACTGTCCGGGAGGGCCGAACTGTCCGGGAGGGCCGAACTGTCCATGCTGTTCAGGGTACCCATTACACTTCTCCTGATACAATGCAACAGCCTCACCTGACTGACATTTAGGATCCATTTCTGTCAGATAGAACAAACAGTACAAAAGTTCAGACATGTCCTGAAGAGGTTTCAGCTTCACTTCATGTTGTGCAGGCAACAAGGGCTCCTTTAAATCCTCCTCAGTATCAATCCAACACTTTATGGTAAATGCTCTGTATTTGTAAAGATCTTTTCTAGTCTCACAAACTGATTGAACCACCGACGCTCAGCCACAGCAGCTCCATATTTTTACAAAAACTGTGTTTTCAAACTTTAATTTAGTTAAAGCTAACTGACTAATCACTAACTATTATATAATTTACTAACGAACACAGAAAAAATAGTAACTAACAAAATAACCACGAGAAATCTAATATACTAACTAACTGACGGCCGTGGACTTGACGTGATCATCTCTCAGATAGTTTGGTTTTTAACACACAAAACCTTCACCCTCATTATTGACTTTGTTAAATAAAAGTTCAAAGTAAAAAGTTCAAAGTTAATAGTTAAAGGTTTGTTACCGTTTCACTTCAGACGAGAAGAATGAAGAGGAAAGGGAAAGTCTCCTCCCTCCGACTGGAAAACAAGCACCGCACCCAGTACACACACACTCACACACACACACACTCACACACACACACACACACACACACACACACACACACACACACACACACACACACACACACACACACACACACACACACACACTCACACACACACACACTCACACACACACTCACACACACACACACTTGTAAAATGTACACGATGTTGTGGCCCTTTAAGGAATCGTCACTCACCCCTTCTCCCCCTTGTTGATGAACTTCTGAACTTCCTTCACTCCTCGTCGGATGTTTTTCACTTTAGCAGCTGGAACCACAGAAAACACAGTGAGGCTCCTCACCCCTCTACAGACAGTTCCTCACCCCTCTACAGACAGATAGAAAGTTCCTCACCCCTCTACAGACAGTTCCTCACCCCTCTACAGACAAAAAGCTACTCACCCCTCTACAGACAGATAGAAAGCTCCTCACCCCTCTACAGACAGATAGACAGCTCCTCACCCCTCTACAGACAGATAGAAAGTTCCTCACCCCTCTACAGACAGATAGAAAGCTCCTCACCCCTTTACAGACAGATAGACAGTTCCTCACCTCCTCTACAGACAGATAGAAAGTTCCTCACCCCTCTACAGACAGAAAGCTACTCACCCCTCTACAGACAGATAGAAAGTTCCTCACCCCTCTACAGACAGTTCCTCACCCCTCTACAGACAAAAAGCTACTCACCCCTCTACAGACAGATAGAAAGCTCCTCACCCCTCTACAGACAGATAGACAGCTCCTCACCCCTCTACAGACAGATAGAAAGTTCCTCACCCCTCTACAGACAGATAGAAAGCTCCTCACCCCTTTACAGACAGATAGACAGTTCCTCACCTCCTCTACAGACAGATAGAAAGTTCCTCACCCCTCTACAGACAGATATAAAGTTCCTCACCTCCTCCAGAGACAGATAGAAACTTCATCACCCCTCTACAGACAGACATAAAGCTCCTCACCCCTCTACAGACATAAAGCTCCTCACCCCTCTACAGACAGATAGACAGTTCCTCACCCCTCTACAGACAGACATAAAGCTCCTCACCCCTCTACAGACAGATAGACAGTTCCTCACCCCTCTACAGACAGATAGAAAGCTCCTCACCCCTCTACAGACAGACATAAAGCTCCTCACCCCTCTACAGACAGACATAAAGTTCCTCACCCCTCTACAGACAGACATAAAGCTCCTCACCCCTCTACAGACAGACATAAAGCTCCTCACCCCTCTACAGACAGACATAAAGCTCCTCACCCCTCTACAGACAGACATAAAGCTCCTCACCCCTCTACAGACAGACATAAAGCTCCTCACCCCTCTACAGACAGATAGACAGTTCCTCACCCCTCTACAGACAGACATAAAGCTCCTCACCTCCTCCAGAGACAGATAGAAACTTCATCACCCCTCTACGGACATAAAGCTCCTCACCCCTCTACAGACAGACATAAAGTTCCTCACCCCTCTACAGACAGACATAAAGCTCCTCACCCCTCTACAGACAGACATAAAGCTCCTCACCCCTCTACAGACAGACATAAAGCTCCTCACCCCTCTACAGACAGACATAAAGCTCCTCACCCCTCTACAGACAGACATAAAGCTCCTCACCTCCTCTACAGACAGAGGGTCTTATCTTGTTTAACTTATCTTTACTCTATATTCTTCATTATTCATGTTTGTTGATTATGTTGCTGTTGCGATGTTGTTAATTTCTCAATCTTGAGACAATAATGAATTCTGATCCTGACTCTACAGAAGATCAGTGACTGTCTCTACACGGAGCATCAGAGCATGTAACTAGTTATTTATGTACAAGTAGAAACAAACTGCTGGAACTGACTTTCATTAGTGTGGGAACAGTTAAACAGTTAAACTCTCGAGAGTCAACGTCATCGTGTCATTAATCGAGTCACCTTCTGATAAACTGTAACTTTTATTAACAATCTGATAAATACAAGAAATCATGTAAAGACACTGACGCTCATTTTCAACACCTCATTACCCATGAGCCTTGTATGTTGTTGCTATCCTTCAACAAAATGTCCAGCACTGTGACATCACAGCTCTGGAATGTCCATGTCCATAATGCTCTCTGATGCTGCGTTCACATTCTGTCCGTCCGTCTGTTGACTTGACCCCAGGCAGGTCAGTGGGCTTCACATTTCAGGGGCACGACTCGTACACAACTGTGTTGACGTCTTCTTCTCTCTCATAAATGTTGTCGACCACAGACTCTCGACTTTGGCTCTGCAGCCCGGACAGACTGAACTGTACAGAACCGTTGAGCTGCTGCTGCTGACGCCTGAGAGACAAAGAAAAAGTAGCTTTACATTATTATTTCACCAAAATGTCCTGATGATATTATCAAAGACTGGTTGGAACAGCATCAGTGAGCTAACAGCTAATGTAAACATGTAGAAATTCTAGGGATTTCCACTAGAGTTTGAAAGTTGAGTTGGGATGTTGTATACACTTGAGTTGTTGTGTCTCATTTCAGGTGTCACCTTCGCAGGCTGCGTAATAAACTGATTACATCACAGTCTCATTTTAAAGGCTCCTTCAAATGCAGCCAAGAAATAAGGTCTACCATTCCTGAACAACGAAACATCCGACAGGTGGAGCCTTCTCGGGTCAACGGATCCCAGGATTCACTGCATGCAGAAGCTAACAAGCCACTTAAAGTAGCTAATGATGCAAAGGTGGGACAAGCTTGCGACAGATGTCGGAAATCCTTTGTAGACGAGAATGTCTATTTCGGTTTGATCTTCATAGTCCACTTGTCTCACTGAGACCATCTCCTCTATGTGCTGTGTAGACTGTGTCCTCTGATGGAGGCTGCCTCTCAATTGGGGCACAGTATTTCAGATATTTTCAGATAGTTCTGAATTCTGACATTTTGTTAAATTTGTTCTTGTTGTGCCTTTTTTCAGTTCGGCTAAATCCAAGTGTTTGAGACGGAGGCTGAAGAAAGGAGCTGCAGCAATGGACAATCTGAAGGAAGTGTTTTCTGAACATTAGAGCATGAAAACATTTTACAGTCATAAAGCCAATTAAAATAATCAACCTGAACACAAACAGGATATTTCTCCTTTAACATGGTTTTAATTCAAAGCATCAGAAAAAGAAAAAAGATCTCTGCCTAATGGTTTCCTCTCGTCTCTGAGTTTCAGTTTGACAAACACCACTGTGCTGAATGTTGTGAAGACAATGCTGAAATGACTGAGGCGGTGCAGTGGTTACGTGGATTGCGAAATTAAAATGTTCCCCACCCTGAGGTCAAACTGCTGACGTTTACAACAGAGAGAAGCACCAACCATTTGTATTACAGCGCAATTTCCAGGACAGGAAAAGAAAAGTTCAAATGTGTTTCTCAATTTCAGTCTAATAATGAAACTTACACTTTGTGGAGTCCCATCCATTTTCTCACTGTAACAAAATCAGCAGAAACAACAGGAAGTCTTTGTTACACAACCCTGAAGAAGAAACACTGTTCTAGCATTGATGCTTTAAATCTGAACTCCAGACACAAATCTATTCACATTCATATTGATTATTTATTTCATTTTCTTTATCTCTCTCAAACTGATAATGTGGAGATTCTTCAAAAGTAATAAAATCATCTGACTGGAGGAAATTGTTTATTAAATTCTGCTGTTAATACATTTTAATGTCATGTGACTCTGTCACGTCCATCATGGTCGACTGAGCGCAGGGCTGACGTCAATGAACCGATCACTGAGGCGAGGAATGCCTTACGGACTGAACTTACCGAGTATGGCGGCTCCGCTCGCTGTGGTTGAAACTATCAACCCGAACAAGACATACACCACAGCCACAGTCAAACTGCTGCTTTCAGGCTGCTGTAACACACACACACACACACACACACACACAGAAACACACGCTGAATTTCTTGTGCAATAATAATTTTTAGCCTTAGCATCAAAAGTTAATCATTATTTCTCACTCTGATGATGCTGCTAAAGGTGGAACTCAGGACGGTTTCTGTGGCGTTCATGTGACCTGTGGGACGAGGAAATGAAAGCAGACGATGAGGCTCCATCATTCAGTGTGTGTGTGTGTGTGTCAGGGTTATTATAGTTAACGAAAGCTAAGAATAAAACCAAAACTAGCAATGAAAACATAATTTAGTTAACTGAAATAAAAATAAAAACTTACAAAAAAAACCGAAAAACGAAATAAAAACTGCAATGAACAATGCAAAACTAACTAAAACTAAACTGAATTGCAGATAAATTCAGCTTCATTTTCTCCCTCGATTACTGCCTGTCCTGTTTCATCCTGTTTCAGCTTCTACAAGTCAAGGCTTTCTCTTAATACCTGGAAAAACTAAAACTAAGACTACAACTAAATAAACACTAAACTGAAACTAAACTGAATTAAAAAAACTAAAAAAAACTAAAAACTAATGAAAATTTCCAAACTATAATAACCTTGGTGTGTGTGTGTGTGTGTGTGTGTGTGTGTGTGTGTGTGTGTGTGTGTGTGTGTGTTGGAGGACCTGCAGTGTGTGTGTCTGTTGTCTGCATTGTTGACGTCTCTGAGTTCCCTGATGTGGTCGTCTGTGGAGCTGAAACATCAACACACAACATGAAGCATCACTGTCTCTTTCCTCGAGTGTGTTATAATGTTTGGTGGAAGGGAAGATCCCCTCCTGGTCTGAAGCTCCAGAAAAACCTTTGTATCGTAATATCATGTGACATCGTGATCAGTCGGTAGACTTGTAAAAGGTTGTTTCAGACCTTAACCACTTTGGAATCACATAAAGATCAGAGGAATGTTTGGCTGATGCATGAACAACTGACGGCTACTGAGCTGTTCCACCCCCGTCCTCCAGGTGGCGTAATGTAAAGGACTATAGTAAACATGGAAGAGATTCACATCTAGCTGCCGTCGATCAGAAAAGAGACGAAGTAACAAAGTTTATTCAAAACACCCGAAATAAACTACTTGAAGTAAAGAAACAGATTTTGTATGACTGAAATAAAAACGATGATGTCCTCGACCAATTAACGCTGCACGCCCCACCCCTGAGGTTCCTGTCTCACCTGAGTCAACAGTCAAATCAAAGTGGTGTTTGTCATCGTTGAACCAGCCGGGGATGTCAACTCTGCAGCCGTATGGTCCAGTGTCTGTCTCTGTGACATTCAGAATGGTCAGGGACACATTCCCCTGGTGCAGCTGTCCCAGCAGCTGATACCTGCTGGACACTCTGCTGCCCTCTCTCACCCTCAGCTTGTCTACAGCGATGAGCGGATTGTTGCACTTAAATGCTGATAACGTTCCTCGATTCCAGCAAACTGACAGAAACCCGTTAGTCGTCACGTTGTAGTGACAGGACAGAGTGACGTTGTCACCTGCTCGGCCTGCAACTCTGGCACTGTTGTCACCTTCACCAACTGAGGACACAAACATAGACGGAATTTACTCTTTGGGGCAGTTTACATTAGTTTCTTTCAGACACGAACTGTGTAAAATGTTGTGTAGTCATGTTGTGTAGTCATGTTGTGTAGACATGTTGTGTAGTCATGTTGTGTAGTCATGTTGTGTAGTCAGTGTGTGTGATCGTCGACTCGTTCACAACAACAGGAACATGTGGGGGCATTCAGGTGAGGGGCGGAGCCTGTAGAGCAGCAGGAGGCGGGACTAACGTCTAAATTATTCAGTGTTGTTTACAGCTCGTCCACACGGCGTCGGCCCTCATCACCAAAACATCTGGAACCTCCTCGTCTTTCCAAGTGGACGTCTTCGTCTTCTACGTGTCCGGCTCCTCTTCTTCATCCTGAGACATTTGTGTTCTTCAGTTTCACGTCCGTCACGTGTTGGAAACCTCAGAGACACGCCCACTCGCTCACTGAGAAGGTTCCAGATGTTTTGCAGGAAAATGTGCAGAACACTTCAAGAAACATGGACTTAAAGCTCCAGTGAGTAAGATTCAGGTGAACGGATCTATTGACAGAAATCTTCTATTATCAGAATAATCCTCATGATGTTTTCACGAGTTCGTTTTATCTAAATTGTATGAATTGTAGTTTTCTTTACCCCAGAAAAGACCCTTTATATTAAAATACTTTATATTTAAATATAAAGTATTTAAATACTTTCAGCTGCAATATGACACTTCACCACTAGATGTCACTAAATTCTACACACTGTACTTTTAAGTTCATATCTGAAAACAGTGTCTCTGTGTTTGTGGTGAAGATACAAATAAAAACTGCATCTCGTGGTTCATTGTCGGCTGATGTTGGATTTATCGTATTGAAATATGAGGGAGAAGTCTCTACTTTCATCACTGTGACATCATGATAACAAACATACACATAATGATGAAAACCCATCAACACGAAGAAGAAAACTGAGTCAAACTGTCAGAGGAGAAAAGATTTTACAAATAAATGACATGAACTAAAACCAGACAGCTGATCGACCGGAGACTGATGAAGGTGTGAAAACACACGTACCTGAGAGCACAGCGAGCAGCAGCAGCAGCTTCATGATGGCAAAGCAGCATCGCACACTAACACACACATTTAAACACACAACTGCTGTGAGTCACCACAGCTGCACACACACTGTAAAACGTTTCCTCCTTTAGGTCAACACAGTCATATGAAAATAAACTAGAGGAGAAGAGAAATTGTCTTGTCCATCTATCTAACTAACTAACTATCTAACTAACTCACTCACTAACCAGTTAACTAGCGCACCAACCAACTAACTAAACTTTATTCCTTACTCACAGGTTCAGTCTCCAGAGTTGAAAACAGACATTGAAGGACCTGAGCCTCCTCAGGAAGTAGAGCTCATTCCAGCTTATCATCCAGTTTCAATCAATCAATCAATCAAATGTATTGATATAGCACGGTATCACAACAAACACTTGTCTCAGGGTGCTACACAAAAGTCCAGGATCTTAAGAAACACAAAATCCAACTTGTTCCACTCCGAACAAGCATGAGCAACAGCGGGGAGGAAAAACTCCCAGGTGGAAGAAACCTCCGGCAGAACCGGGCTCTGTGTGGACGGCCTCTGCCGGGACCAGTTGGGGTGATGAAGAAGTTTCATGTCCAGGTACTTCTACGATGGGACTGTCTCCACATCAGTCCCTCTGATGCAGACTGGAGAAGGTTGGAGCTTATTGATTCTGCGCACAAAGTCGCAAATAGATCAACCGGGTCTCTGTACTCATGCTCCTGTCCACACGCCACTATGGTTGTGTCATGAGAACATTTCTGTAGATGACTCGTCTGAGGTCTGCAGTGTAGGTTGTGAAGAGGAAGGGAGATATAGCACAGTTGCCTGGGGGAATCAGACACAAAGCTTTGCAGTGTCAAACTGTGGTCTGCCCATCAGGTGGCTATCGATCCGTGTGACCAGGGGAGCATCCACTTGCATGTCCTCCAATTTCACCTTTAGCGGTTTGGGTTGGAAGGTATTGAAGTCGCTGGAGAACTCGATGAACATGATCTGGACTGCAGTGTTGGGTCTGTCCAGGGAGGAGTATGACTTCTGCAGCAGACATATTATTGCACCTTCCACACCGACACAGGACTGATTTGCAAACTGTGGGGGGTCTTGTGATGAGGACACTGGTGGGCTGAGGTGTGCTCGGACCAGTCTCTCCATGACCTTCATTATGTGACAGGTCAGTGCTGTTGGCCTGGAGTCAGGATGTCCCTTCTCAGACACTAGAACCAGGCATGATGTTTACAAATGTTTCCATCCAATGTCGTGGCATCTTTAACAGCTAGTAGCATCACTCTTCACCTCACTTCTTCATGTTGTAATTTGAACAGTAGGACAAATGTGTTGTGGACAGCACCTTATTTACTGGTGGTGACATTTGACACATGCTGCTTCCTGTCGGCGCAGCTCGGACTCAGAGTTTCATTTCCTGAGAACACTGAACTCCACACTGTAAAAAATTAAACGTTTGCATGTGTTGTCAGAAGCCAAGTCATGAAGCTGATGTTTCATTGGTTCAGTCTGCCCTGAGCCCATGTGTTCAAGACTTCCCTCATCCAAACCACAAGCTCACGAGGACAAGAGAAAATAGAAAATATATATTTAATTCGAAACCAGTACGGATGTAACTTGCCTCCCAGAAACTGAGTATTTTTGCGTTGTAACCGCTTCAGATCCGTCTCTGTTGCTCGACTTCAGCGTCTGAAAAACAAACTACAGCAGATATCAACGTGTGTCCTGGGTTCCACCCGGTTCCACCCGGTTCCACCCGGATTCACCATATCAAGCCAGGAAAAGGTCTAGAAGTTCTTAACATATGTTCTACAGACAGAGATTATTGGAACTTTTAAATAGATAAACAGCAACAACAGAGACTTTAATGTTCACAACAACAGCAGCAGCATTTTATTATATCACTACTATTGTTATTATTATTATTCTATAGATCAGATGTTCATTTTCAGGTAAAGTCACAGGTGAACTAGAAAAGTTTACTCCCGCTGAAGCAGACAGGCAACAACAGTTCTGTGGACAGTGTCTCCCCCTGCTGTTCAGACAGTGTTACCGCCGTGAAACTGGAGGATCACGTAATTGATTAATGATGACACAGGACGCTGCTGCACATGGTCTTTATTTCAGGGTTTAAAGCGCCCCCTGGTGTTTGAATCACTGAAAACACAGTTTCTACTTGTTATACATGAGTTTACCAACAGACATAGAAGATTCAATATATTCATACGAACATGAAGAGTGTGAATTTAACCAACCACAAAACAACACAACAAAGAAACAAAACAACCACAAAGACGTAACACAACTCTCTGCAGAATCCTGCCTGAAAACTCAGGTAACTCAGGTAACCACACAAACACTGCTTGTGTCTACACTGAGGTGTGTCCCTCCTCCTCCTCTGATTGGTTGAGCCCCCTGTCAGTTTCTGGTCTCTGGCTCCACCTCCACACTCCTGCACACACGTGAAATGATGAAGCAACACGTTTATCCTGATCATGTTATGGTCATGTGTGTGTGAGTGTGTGTGTGGGGGGGGTACTGACTGTAGGCAGCAGTCAGCAGCAACATGGGGATGAAGATGATGAAGGACAGTCTCAGTGTGTTTCCAATGAACGTCTGCAAACTGTCCACCGGCTGCTGAGCATGTGACTGTCAACAAACAACAAACATGTTGACTCTTCTGAGAGACCTGAGACCTTGACGTCTGTTGTTTGTCTTTTTTAATGAATACATTGAACGATATATCAACAGGAACCTCTGATGGTTAAAGAAAATCATTCTGGACACACGGACGATGAAAATAATCGTCTTGCTGGTTAGTACCTGAACCAGCGCCACCATTGGCTCTGTGGGGTTGGTGACATCACTTCGTCGTTCTTCTGTCAGGCATCGTATTGTGTCACCTGGGAAACAGGTGAAAACAAACAAACAAACAAACAAACAAACAAACAGTCAACGATGTTTCACTCGTGTGTTTTCAGTTTCAGAGAGAAGTTGATTGAAATGTTGATTATGTCATTGTGCCGCTTCTGCCCCTGTACTGACATTGACCACTAGAGGGCAGCTCAGAGCCAGAACACACTGACCAAAGACAATGGATGAAGAAGGACAACAGCAACAAAATAATATGGATCGCCCCCTGGTGGCTGGCTGCAGTAAATGTCATAAACTCCTCGTCCTCCGTGGTAGCAGACGGGACATGGACCAAACCAAAGATGTTTTTTTTGGACTTACTCCTGATTGGTTGAATGTGTGTATGGGCGGGACATTGATACTGCGGCTCCGCTCCATGATCACTACTGCAGAGACTCTGACTGTGTCCGAAATCACTCACTACTAACTGTAAAATAAACTGTCAGGTTTTCTACTGTCCGACGTTGTACGACGTCATAATCCGACAATGGTAATAATAAATAAGTGGGTGATTTCAGACACAGCCTCTGAATCCAAATGATGTCATCAACACAAGATGGCAGCGTGGATATTTTATCTCCTCGTACAGTGGGAGGAAGTGGACACCTTTGTGTCCACTCAGGGCTCCTGTAGCTTAACCAGCATCAGTGTCAGACCCATACTTACCGGTGGCAGTGTGTGGTGCGTTCAGGTCCTCGGCGTCCTCGTCGTCAGAGACCGTAGAGCGAGCTGCAGAACGACAGACGGGAGATGAGCAGATTCTGGTTGTCATGGTGAAACTAACGGATGAACTGATGGTGAATAAGTGAACATACGGCTGATGATGATGAGGAGAATGGTGGCAGTTTGGTCATTGAACAGACCGGGCAGCTGAACTCTGCAGTGATAGAAACCAGAGTCTGATGGACGAGAGGGGAAGATGGACAGAGAGGAGGTGGAGGACAGAGAGTACCTGAAGAGGGGGAGAGGGTGAGGAAACAGGAAACACACTGGGCTCCAGAATACTTCCTTGAGGAGCATCTGAGTTAATACACAGGGTAGTAATGGATTACATGTAATTTAATGTAATTTAACTTCTGTCTGATTACAAAAATAAATTAGTATCGTAATCAAGGATTTAGTTCAGTGATAGTTGTTTTCATCATGACAACCCTGTTCACCTGTACGACTTCCTGTATGAGACGTTGTCTCCGGCCGTGTTGATCAAAATGTTGTGGCAGGTGAACAGTGACGGCTCCCCCCTCCCCCAGCACACCTCCACACCGCTCTGCTTCACTGCCTCCGACCGACATGGCAGCATCACCCTCCGCCCGGCTATGCCCACCACTGTCTCCGTGGTGACAGGCGACACACAGGCCGGTGCTAAAAGAAACACACACACGTGTTATAACAATGTATGTGTGTGTGTGTGTATGAAATTACATTCCACAAGCTGCATTTAGTCCAATGTCCACCAGGTGCTGCTGTAATCAAACTCAAACTGTAAACAATGATGGACACCTGTGAATCAGACTGACACTCACCTGTGAGGACACAGATGCAGGTGAACATGTGGAGAAGCAGCGACAGCATGTTGTTGTGTTTCAGACTGATGGACGACAGACAGACGACAGACGGGCGACAGACACACGACAGATGGACAACTCATTCATTTCACTTCCCTTTTTCCAAAGTCCTGATATTTATAGACTGAAGTTTTGAAACACGTCTGAAATAATTTAGAGTAACAAAGAACAGAGTTTGTTCCACATCATGTTGATATGTCAGAAATATGTGATTTATTCTTCCAGAATAAACTCTGGAAGCAGAAAAGTCTTTTCTAGAATTGACTCCGGTGTTTTTTGTTCTTTGTGGTTTAAACAACAGACTCAGGTGTTTTGTGCAGATTCACAGATTTGATCTCAGCTGTTTCAGTCAAACATCAGAGACACGTCAGCTTCATGTCTGTTTCTTCAACATCCTGTTTACTGATGTATCATAACTCTCTGTCCCTGGTCTGACCACTAGAGGTCAGCAGCAGCCACACACTCTCTCTCTCACACACAGACACACACACACACACACACACACACACACACACACACACACACACACACACACACACACACTCTGCCTACAGTGAAAACATCCCGGGGTATTTCTGGTCTGATATAATTCAAGATCCTGCTCCTCACTTTTAAAGCCCTCAACAATCAAGCTCTTCATATATCAAAGAGCTGATAACACCTTATTATCCAAGTAGATCACTTCGTTCCCAAAACACAGGCTCTCTAGTGGTTCCAAGAGTCTGTAAGAGGAGAGCAGGAGGTAGAACATTTAGCTATCAGGCTCCTCTCCTGTGGAACCAGCTCCCACTCTGGGTTCGGGAGGCAGACACTGTCTCAGCATTTAAAGTAAAACTAAAAACCTTCCTCTTTGACAAAGCCTATAGTTAGGGATGGATCAGGTGAGTCCTGAACCATCCCTTAGTTGTGCTGCTATAGGTTTAGACTGCTGGGGGAACGCCCATCATGCACTGAGCACTTCTTCACTTCCCTCTGTCTCTCTGCCCCCCCACACCTCTTTATTTATTTATTTATTTATTTTAACATGTCATCATGTCAAAGTGTCACTTTGTCCTCCCATAGTCCCTCTGGCTCTTCTCTCTATCTCGTTTCAGATAACTCCGGCACCGGGACTGCAGGACAACAACGACCACCATCACCATTGTCATCATTAATTACAATAACTCAGTAATTCATTAATATATCTAGTCATGTTGTAGATCTATACATTGTTATTGTTATAGTCAGCCCTGATACTGATGGTGCCAAATTGTTCCCGGTCTCTCTCTCTCCACCTCATCTCTCTCTTCTCTCCCCCGCTCTCCACCCATCTCTCCTTTCCTCCCCCCTTCCTTTTCTTTCCTCACCCCAACCGGTCGAGGCAGATGACCGCCCACACTGAGCCTGGTTCTGCCAGAGGTTTCTCCCTGTTAATGAGGGAGTTTTTCCTCCACAGTCGCCTGTGCTTGCTCATTGTGGGAACTGTTGGGTTTCTCTATGTTAATATTGTTTTAAGGTCTTGACCTTTAAATGTAAAGTGCCTTGAGATAATGTAAATTATGAATTGGAGCTATATAAATAAAATTGAATTGAATATGATTCTTGTTTCATCACATTCCTGCAGAAGAAACATGAAAACATGATGTGTTGACTCAACATACTGAAGAGGTCACATGATCACATGATCACATGATCGTCTGAGCTCCAACATGAAGCTGAGACTCAAACGTCGTATTTAAGTTCAACAGAAAGATCCACATCTGTTCACACCTTTAAACATCTGTTCACACCTTTAAACATCTGTTCACATCTTCAAACAACTGTTCACATCTGTTCACACCTTTAAACATCTGTTCACATCCTCAAACATCTGTTAACACCTTCAAACATCTGTTCACATCTGTTCACACCTTCAAACATCTGTTCACATCCTCAAACATCTGTTCACATCTTTAAACATCTGTTCACACCTTCAAACATCTGTTCACACCTTCAAACATCTGTTCACATCTGTTCGCACCTTTAAACATCTGTTCACATCCTCAAACATCTGTGTGTGTCCCTGCTCTATAAAAACAACAGGCCACATCTGCTCTGACTTGATACTAAACAACACTCAGATGTAATTTGTGTTTCTGAACATCAACAAGAACAAAGTGTCTGCAGGAGGTGTGTGTGTGTGTGAGTGTGTGTGTGAGTGTGTGTGAGTGTGTGTGTGAGTGTGTGTGTGTGTGTGAGTGTGTGTGACACCAGGATGTCGTCACCTTCAGACTTGAAGCTTCAAACTGAAGACTTAGTGCCTGCTGATGTCATGTTATCGTCTGTTACCATGACGACAGCTCCCCCCGTCACCAGCTCCATGACTCTGACAGGATGGAGTTTGTAGTTGAGACAAAATAAATGTCTGATCAGACTTGTCACATCTCTGGGGCTGATGGGAAGTTCGGGAAAATGTTTTTCTTATGGTCCCAACCTCACGTTGCACGTAGCTTTCATCACTCGTCTGGAGGAACATGGAGATGATCTTAAAGAGACAGGAGATACGTGTTTGAGATGGACAGTCTGAGGACAGAGATTCATGAAGACATGTTACAGTCACAACACTGATTCACATGATGATGAGCAGAATGTGTCTCCTTTAAAAACCAGTTTTCACTCTGAGCCTTTGTTTCTGTTTCTGACTCATTCAGTGAAAATGTTAATTATCAGTTTGAGCGTTTCACCATCGTGCTAATTAGCCTGTTAGCAGCTGCTGCTCAGCGAGAGCCCTCCATATTAACATAATGTAATTAGCATCAGTCGTGTACTTGAACCATTGACTGGTGTTAGCTGGATGCTAATGTGAGCTGGAGTGGACCGGACACGAAGGTTTGATAAATGGACAAAGAGACGGGGGAGGAGACACGGAGAACATATCAGACGTTTCCGTGACAACAGGCATGAAGCGACGTGCTCACACTCGTTCATATTGAATAAATGGATCTGATCAGTTTCTAAAATCATCAGGAGCACGACCGACTGAATTAAAAAGAGGACACAGATGAATGTCTCCCCGTCTCCTCATCCTTGTCTCCCTGTGTCCTTGTCACTTGATTCTCATTTGCTCGTCCTCGTCTCATCTTTCTAGTCTCTTTGTCTTTGTATACCGTTCCTGATGTCTTTGTGTCCTCGTCCTCATCTCCTCATGTCCAAGCTTTCTTGTCTTTGTCTCCTCCTCCTTTGAGTTCTTGTGTCCTCGTCCTTCTCTTGTCATCTCCTTGTGTCCTCAGACTCAGACCAAACTGCAGCTGCTGAACCAGATGTCTCGTCGACAGTCGTGTGTTTAATCTTCTGAAATGGAAACTCTTGAAACACTTCACAGTCTTCAGAGCGACTCACTCGTGTTGATGTTCCTCCACATTTTATGATGCAAAGTTTATTTTACGTCTATTTTCGTCTCTGTCCTTCAACAGTTACTGTTTATACACATTCACTCAGAGGTTCATTTCACATTTAGTCTCTTCATTAAACACGTTCAGAGAAAAGTGCGGACCTGAACCTTGAAACAGGCTCCACATGATTTATCATCACTTTATTTTCTCAGTGGGCGTCAGAGCAGATTAGACACAAAGCTCTGACAGCTCTAGGTTCTTTTATTGCGAAATAACAATTCTCTAATAATAATTATCCTTTTGTTTGTTTTATTTCTCATCATTGTGGTTTCAATTTGGTCATTCTTGTTGGTATAATTATTAGAAATTATAATTTTCTGAGCATTTAACTTCAACAAAACAATTTTACTACCTGAAAATACACAAAGTGTGTCGTCATAATCTCATAACAATTGATTTATTCTGCAGTTTTTCACTTGAATGCAACAAAAGCTTTTTCCTGAAGGCTCTTCATCAGTCTTCTACATTTTTAATGTGAAAGTAAACAAAGTGAAACTTTCATCTGAAAACAGTTTATGATTGTTGAGCCTCTGCTCCATAATAAACTGTCAGAATCAAACAGTGAATGTTCGTCGTCATGAATGAACGTTGTTGAGTCGTCTCCTCCGGTCACAGCTGTGATTCCAGGAATGTGAAATTTAAAGGGACACGCTGCCATTTTTATCTCTGTGGTTCATAAATCACTCATAACTCTGATTCTGCTGTTTTTAGAGACTGAGGCCGAGTAACAGAGACATTCAAAGATAAATCACAACCCCCGAAATAATCCCCGTCCACCAGAGAGGGAGCCACTCCTTCTATGGAAGCTGGTCTCTGCAGAGAGGTCAAAGGTCAGAGCAGAAAACCAGAAGCTTCAGAGAGACACTGATTATTCATATACAATGGTCTTTATACACTGTTAGTCTTTATATACAGTCATGTGACTGTATCATGTGAGACTCATTCTTTTGTCTTATGACTTCATGTGATCTGAAACCAGTCGACTGTTCACGTCGACCTTCTGGTGAACCAACAACTCGTTGAGATGTTTTAACTGAACCTGTTTTCATGACACTTATGTTCCATATCATTACAGTTTAAACTCTTTATACAAACATTCATAATTAGAAATTAATGATTTCGACTAAGTGTTTTTAAAAAGATTTAAAGATGTGAAACGTTCACTGACTCAGTAAAAACATCAAGAATCTGAAGCTCATGTGTTAAATGACCTGCGATGGATCCGGCCTCGCTCTGATTGGTGGAAACTCTGCGCCTCAGCTGAATTCAGCCAAAACGTCTCTGTTCACTTTCCTTGTGATGGTTAAAGGAGCAGGTGGAAAATGCTGAAAAAAAGTGTTCTTTCATTTCAGGAAGGTCTAAACAGAAAACAATCTAAATCCTAAAAGCAGTTAACTCAAACATGCTCACAGCAGAAACAAGGCAGACACTAGAGAACTTACTTGAGGGAATGAGGGAGACATCGAACAACGAGCCGACGAAGACTGAGGCAAGCACAGAAACTTAAATCCGGACTGAACTGATGACAAACTAGAGACAGGTGGCACAGGACAGGTGAAACTAATGAAGACAGGAAGTCCAGGAGTCAAACGACAACATAAAACTGAAAACTCAGAACACAAATCCAAACATAAGGAAAACACAGGTACTCACATCTTTCTCATAAAAGAAGCAAAAAGACCAGAGTCATGACATTTCTGCTGCGAAGACAAAGAACAGACAGAGAAACTTCATCTGCTGACAGAGGAAATACTGAGCTGTGATTGGACAGAGAGACGTCTCTTCACTCGACAGTTTCTGAATAATCATCTGTAAATTAAAGATTTTTAACTGAATAAGTTTCTCACTTATATTCAGCTTTACTGTTTTGACCCTTTCACATGTTTAAGGATCGAAGTTCCTCCACACGCATCTGACACGGATCATGAAGCAGCGTCGTACGAGACATGAGTCAGCTGCTGAGGCTCATGGGAAAAAAACCCTGATCTGGGAAAACGTTTGACAAGAAATCGACATGAAGCTGAGATGTTTTCTTCAAGCTGCTGAGTGTGTGTGTGTGTGTGTGTCTGTGTGTATCTGAGTGTGTGTGTGTGTGTGTGTGTGTGTGTGTGTGAATGAGTGTGTGTGTGTGTGTGAATATGTGTGTGAGACAAACATAAACAAACAGATCCTCTTTAACATTCATCATTAATAAATAAAGATTTTATATTTCTTACATATATTTGTTGATTCAGTTTTTTCTCCATCTCTTCACAGTGAAATCTTGTTTAAAGAATAAAATGATCAAAATAATGTTTCTGTCAAAAATAAGATCAGATAAAAATCAGGTTTCATGACTCAGACCTTTTGAGTTTGTCTCTGATATTTTTTGGGGTAAATGTTAAAATGTGTATTTGAATGTTCCAGTAATTTAACTTATAACTTATAATAATTATTTTACTAAATGTCTGTTTATTTGAATCTTTCTGGCAGAACTGAGCCTCCGTACAAACAGTAAACCTTTTATTAATGAATGTTTTTATTCAAACGTCATTTCTGCTTCTCTGACCTTTGACCTTCAGTTTGTTTTTGTTGTTTCGATGCAAACAAACGACCGGAAAGCATCAGCAGCGGTAGCAGCACCCACAATGCATCGTGGTAGGAGGCAGGTCGGAGTGGAGGGTTTGAATCCTGAGGTTTTACAGCAGCTCATTCACAGCAACACACACGTTTGTACTTCTATCTTAGTGAGGACACTTATCAACATAACAGATTCCCTAACCGCCTAACTCTAACGCTCTAACTCTAGCTCTTTCTCTAGCTCTAGCTCTTACTCTAACTCTAGCTCTAACTCTAGCTCTAGCTCTTACTCTAGCTCTAGCTCTTACTCTAGCTCTAGCTCTAGCTCTAACTCTAGCTCTAGCTCTAACTCTAGCTCTAGCTCTAACTCTAACTCTAGCTCTAACTCTAACTCTAGCTCTAGCTCTTACTCTAGCTCTAGCTCTAACTCTAGCTCTAACTCTAACTCTAACTCTAGCTCTAACTCTAACTCTAGCTCTAACTCTAACTCTTGCTCTAGCTCTAACTCTAGCTCTAGCTCTAGCTCTAACTCTAGCTCTAGCTCTAACTCTAGCTCTAGCTCTAGCTCTAACTCTAACTCTAGCTCTAACTCTAGCTCTAACTCTAGCTCTAACTCTAGCTCTAGCTCTTACTCTAACTCTAGCTCTAGCTCTAGCTCTTACTCTAGCTCTAGCTCTTACTCTAGCTCTAGCTCTAACTCTAGCTCTAGCTCTTACTCTAGCTCTAGCTCTAACTCTAGCTCTAGCTCTTCCTCTAGCTCTAACTCTAGCTCTGACTCTAGCTCTAGCTCTAACTCTAGCTCTGACTCTAGCTCTAGCTCTAGCTCTAACTCTAGCTCTAGCTCTAACTCTAGCTCTGACCAGTCACAAAGTCTTTAAAAGGTTTTGAAGATGTTTCAGTGAATGAAACAGTAAAAACTGTTTCTGGATCAGTTCTAATCTGATCATCAACAGATCGATCTTCAGTCCTCGCTGGTTTCTGTGGAAACGATGACTCTGGTGTGTAACGCAGGTCCGACAGCTCCTGATTGGCCCCGGACCCTTCAGGAGGTGGGTCCAGCCTCGATGTGTATATTTATGTGCATGACTCGGCTCAGAGACGTTTGGACGACGAGGTCATGGGAAGCAGCAGAGACTCTGTTCATCACAGGGATTCTGGATTAAAGGATCATTGAGATGTTTGAGTCTAAAAATATGAATCTTTGTTTCTGTCCTCACGAGTCTCTGCTGCGTCTCCTGCTCACAAGTTCAACTGGAGGACGAGCTGCATTCAAACCTTTATTCATCTGGAGTTTACTGACAGAGCGCACGCACACACACACACACACGATTGAAATGAAATCAGATGATTGATTCTTGATCTGTGGATTTGTCTCAGCTGATGTAAACACAGATGAGTGACAGGAGCTCCTCCTTTAGAACAACACAGTGAACTGTGGACATGTGGGTGGACCTCCTCCACCCAGAGTATCTGTGTTCTGATTGGCTGAGGCTGTCCACACAACACAATGACACCAGGTTATTATTGTCCTCTCTCTGTCTCTCTCTGTGTGTGTGTGTGTGTGTGTATTCAAGTGTGTACAATCTTTCTGTCTCTCTCTCTCTCTATCTGTCCGTCCATCTAAATAGATAGCGAGATTCTTTATTGATCCCGAAGGAAATTCTGTTTATCAATCTATCTGTCTTTCTATCCATCCATCTTCTATCTTCTATCTCTCTCTCTATATATATATATATCTTCTATCTATCTATCTTCTCTCTCTCTCTCTATATATATATCTTCTATCTATCTATCTTCTCTCTCTCTATATATATATGTTTATATATCTTCTATCTATCTATCTTCTCTCTCTCTATATATATATCTTCTATCTATCTCTCTATCTATCTATCTTCTCTCTCTCTCTCTATATATATATATCTTCTATCTACCTATCTATCTATCTATCTATCTATCTATCTATCTATCTTCCCTCTCTCTCTCTATATATGTTTATATATCTTCTATCTATCTATCTTCTCTCTCTCTATATATATATGTTTATATATCTTCTATCTATCTATCTTCTCTCTCTCTCTATATATATATCTTCTATCTATCTATCTTCTCTATATATCTATCTCTCCATCCATCTCTCTATCAATCTATCTATCTTCTCTCTATCCATCTCTCTCTCTTTCTCCATCCATCTATCTATCTATGACGCACTCATCTGTTTTTTTCTTCAGTCCAAACTTTCCCACATTGGACACTTGGACCATAAAAGGACACGGTTCTCTGACCGGCTCCTCACTCACACTTTGACCCGAGGAGGAGCTCCCTCGGCCGGCTGCGGATCGTGTGTGTGTCCGGAGCCTCCACCTGCTGCTGTCCCGAGCCGGACAGGAGCGCTGCTCTCCGGCAGAGCAGAGGGACCTCACCGCGGACAGGACGCTTTTATCCACACGTCCAAGTCTTGGCTGATTTTCTTTTTTGTGGGTTTATAAGGAAAATGTGTGAATTTAAATGTTTCGAAGTCGTGAGGAGAGAACCGGAGAGACCAGGCGAGTGAAGCCGAGCTGCCCCGGCTCCAGGTCCAGTTGAACAGTCACCATGAGTCTGTGGACCAACGACTCCTCTGCGGACCTTCACCCCGGGACGCAGCCCCCTCTGCCGGACTCCAACTTCACCTCGAACCGCAGCGACGGCTCCGGGCACCGCGCCGCCCCGCTGGACCTGAGCCGGGCGGTGCCGGTGGGCATGGTGCTGGCCTCCTTCATCCTGTTCGCCATCGTCGGGAACGTGCTCGTGATCCTGTCGGTGGTTTGTAACCGACACCTGCGGATCCCCACCAACTACTTCATCATCAACCTGGCCATCGCTGACCTGCTGCTGGGGACCACCGTGCTGCCGGTGTCCGCCACCCTGGAGGTCAGTGGGGGGGTCATCGGTCAGTTATGGTGGTTTGATGAGGACGATGTTAAAGATATAATTTTATTTTTATGGTTTCTGTTCGACAGCTGATCAGTTATTAATTATAGCATCAATAAACATTGAACTGATTAAAACAAAGAAAGGAAAGACTATGAATAGACTAAGAGACATGGACGGATCTTTAATGAACCGGGACTCAGGGGCCCGAGAGCTCAGGGGCCACCTCCAGGGCTGGAGGGGGGTGGTGGTCGTCAGGAAGTGGAGCAGTGACGTATCGTAGAAACAGGAAGTGTCTGGGCGTCGAGAAGCTCGGGTTCAGTCGGTGTTTATGCGTCGTCAGAACTCATGAACTGTGACGTGGGGTTGTTCCTGTCTCCACAGGTTTTAGATTCCTGGGTGTTTGGACGGATCTTCTGTGACATCTGGGCAGCGGTGGACGTCCTGTGCTGCACGGCGTCCATCATGTCCCTGTGCGTCATCTCCATCGATCGTTACGTCGGTGTTCGATACCCGCTGCAGTACCCAATGATCGTCACAGAGAAGCGGGCGCTGCTCGCCATGCTGGGCGTGTGGATCCTCTCCATCGTCATCTCCATCGGCCCGTTGCTGGGCTGGAAGCAGGCGCCGTCACAGGTACAAGACCCAACGTGGCTGAGGCGTAGCGGGGAGTTCACAGAGTCTGAGGTTAATTTAAGGGATTTTAAAGGTTTTTTGTTTATGAAAATACTCTTAAACGTCGATAGCATGAGGCCACATGACGTTACAGTCTCATTGTAAAGTTTATTAGATGAGTTGAAGGTTCCTGTGTTTAACCACACGCCTCTAGTGAAGCTTTTAAAGTCTTAAGATAACAACGTCTCCGTCTGCAACTTTATCTTCCTCTGAGAATTTAGAGGATAAATAAAGTGGCTGTTTAAAGTGGAATCAACATGAAACTTTTGACGTCCTCTTCAGAGCTTCCTGACTTTGTGAGGACTTTAAGCAATGAGACGTTAACGAGCAGCGTCGAGACGAGTCGGGATGAAAACAAACATGAGACAGTTTTAAACGGGAGCCATGTCACATGTGATCAGATCACGTGAACTTAACTTTATGCTGATCTCTGCAGGATGACTCCAAGTGTCAGATCACAGAGGAGCCGTTCTACACCCTCTTCTCCTCGCTCGGCTCCTTCTACATCCCCCTGGCTGTCATCCTCGCCATGTACTGCCGTGTCTACATCGTGGCCAAGCGCACCACCAAGAACCTGGAGGCCGGCGTGATGAAAGAGCGTCAGGAGGACTCCAACGAGCTCACGCTGAGGATCCACTGCAGGAACCAGCAGAACCACGAGCTCTGTCCCGGAGCCTCGGCCGGACGCAGCACGCTGTCCGTCAAACTGCTCAAGTTCTCCAGAGAGAAGAAAGCGGCCAAGACGCTGGGTGTGGTGGTGGGCATGTTCATCCTCTGCTGGCTGCCCTTCTTCCTCGTCCTGCCCATCGGTACGTCTTCACCTTCTTCACACCTTTTCATCGTCGAGTTCCATCAAAGTTCATTTTAACTGTAGAGAAATAAAAAAAACCCGAAATGTTAAACGAATAAAAACATCAAGATAAAACACCTGAAATCACTAGAACTTTAATTCAACACATGACCTCTTGTGAAAGTTTAAATCAGACGCAGTTTAAACACAGATCATGTAACAGATTCAAAACAACATCTACTCAGTCTACTTCCTGTTTGCAGCACATGACCAGTCGACGCGAACGGTCATGTGACACGTGTTTTCAGGCGTGTTAGTGTGGGTGGAGATGAAACCAAACAGTAAATAAACTGAAAATAAGAACCAATGAACAAGCTTCGTTCTTATAACGTGTTCCAGGCTACATCGTTGTCATCGCCACCATCTTTAGGCTCCGCCTCTGCCGTGTCAAAATAAAGGAAGGTTTAAACTCCTCTGATCTCACGACTGTTTCTCTTCAGGATCAAAAGACCTGTTCGCTCACAGTCAAGTTTGAAGCCGTTTATTCTCTCTTATGAAATCCGCTGTGGTCCAAAGGTCACATGCAGCTGGTGGATTGTGGGTAGTGCCTCATCTGGATCAGGGTCTTACACTTAGACAAATGTTATCATGGCTCCTGTTTGATGGTGAAAGCTGATCTCAGACCAGATTAAAGACTCCAGGAATTTTCCAGGAACCTTTTTAGGAAATCAGGAACTCGGCTCCACTTTGACGACAGCGTCAGATTTTTCTGATGAGCAGGAAACTTCAAGGTCGTCTCAACACAAACCAAACTTTATAGAATCAACACCCTGTAATTTTGGTTTGTGTCCATTTTCCCCGACTCATATGAGGTGACCTTTCTAATCAGAGTCCAACGCTGTGTCTGAAATCATCAACATCATCATCACATAGTGTTTTCTAGTGCTGTCTGAATGTGGGGACTAATTCTATCCCACAATGCATCAGGAGAAGTGTACAACCGGCACAAGCCAAGAGATATATACCATCATGCATTGCGCTCACGGTGTTGACAGGAGGAAAAGTGGTGGAGAGACGAGAGGAGAGAGGGCGGCATGTCTTCTCTCTGTGAAGAATCTGCTGCTTCTTATTCTAAAACAAAAGAAATAATGTGAGGATGAAAACACAGGTTTAAATTAGTTTAAATTCTTTTAGAGAACATCTGATGGATTTGTAAATTGTTTTATGTTCGACATGAAACAAATCCGTCAGATGAAGCTGTAAAATAAGTAATAAGAGCAAAACATGATCATATTTCTTCCATAACAGTATTAAGTGTGAAATAAACATTTAAAATGACGTGAGCTGGACACAGATCAGATCTCAGCGTGGACACATTAATATCGTCAGGTTCAACATCAGGAGTTCGCAGAGTCTGAGATCAGAGAGAAAACAAGAATGAGGAACTCGATCGAACCAGTTTCTAATAAGTGACGTTCACTCGGTTTAACTGTGATTATTAGTGTTTGTGTCACGACAGTAAAAACTCACCTCCTCTTTGATGGAGTCTGCAGCTGCTTCCAGTCCAAGAACTAAACGCAGACACTGTATGAACAGCGAGTCTGCACTAACTGCTGATCTAGTGAGGACGCAGTGCAGATCATGACTCAGCAGAAAGCAAACTCTGCATCACTCAGTATTAATAAAACTACAGAGCGGAGCCACGGCCCAGGTGACTTCATATTCACTGCAGAGGAAAGATCGTGGAGTGTGAAGGGTTCATCCCGTGGAGATCAGGAATCAGATCAGAGGAGTGAAGGAGGAAACTTTCTCCATGTTCACACTCACACATCAGACTCACTTTAATCAAGCTGCTGCACATGTCACATGTTCTTCTCGTGATGGACAGTCGTCAGGTTTCACTGTGAAATTCTTCATATATAGTCAGAGACAGCAGCCTGAGGAACAGGATGACCTTACAAGTCCACATGCAGGGAAAATAATTCCACTCAGAAGCCTGTGTTATCTGAAGAGCATCAAAAACCTGATCCATCAAATCCTCGGAGATCCTCGGACACACCGCAGATCACCTGCTCATCTCCAGGCCGGGGGGGGGGGGGGGGGGGGCAGGGAGCAGACAGAATGAGAGAAAGTGAAGAAAGAAAAGAGATTAATGAAGGAGAGCAGAAGAAAAACTCACATAACTGGTCACAGAGGTTTTTTTAAGGATTTTTTCCCACATAACGACAGATTTAACTGTTTAATGTTATTGATTTGATCATGGAGGCAGCCTGACTCACACAAGCTGCGGCCATGTTTAGATCCACTTTTTGTTTGTCTCGCCGCTACAGGCTACGAGCTACCAGCTAAAGTCTATAAGTTAGAAGGTACGAATGATAAACTTCAATCTACAGTTTGTTAGTTTTCCTGTGTGTTTATGTTGTGTGTTTATGTTGTGTGTTGTGTGTTGTGTGTTTGTCTCCGCAGGGTCGTTCAACAGCAGCCTCCGTCCTCCTGAAACTTCCTTTAAAGTTATTTTTTGGTTGGGATACTTCAACAGCTGTTTGAACCCAATCATCTACCCATGCTACAGCCGTGAGTTCAAACAGGTACTATTACTACTCTGTTACTGATACTACTACTACTACTACTGCTGATGGTACTAATAGTACTGACAGAGCGACAAAGGTAAGAGCTTGACTAGTTGAAGGTGCAGGAGCCTGACAGTGGTTTCAGTACTGACGGGTACTTTGTTGATCTTTAGGCCTTCATCCGGATCCTTCGCTGTCGTTGGAAGAGGAAGCGTCAGGGCTGGCAGGCGTACTACAACTACCGCAGCCATCAGAGCTCCAACACCTCGTCCTTTCTGAACGGCAGCCAGCAGACGCTGTCCCCCGTTAGCTCAAGTCCACGCTGCGTCTCCTCCAGGCTCCGCCCACCACCCTGGCCCTCCTCCCCGAATCGAGACCGCCTCCCCGGGTCTGCGGGGGGAGGACGGGCAGGCTCGGTGTCCCCGCTCTCTAAGGATGCTGGGAGGGCAGGGCAGAGGCTGATGGTCAAACAGTGACAGAGCAGAATGGTGGAGACTGACTCACCTGCTTCCTCAGGATCAAAATGCACAGGCGTCACTGCTGACATCACAGGTTGCTCCCTCGACTCAGGTGTGAGGACTGTTCCCGCCTCTGGATGACACACCTGAGAGAGAGGGCGGAGCTCCGCACCCAGATCAGCTGCTGCAGGTTTCTCATTAGTTCACTGCTCCTCACGAAGCTTTCACCTGAACTCACAGCAGTAAAATAAAGAACTCTCACCCAGACAACCTTAAAATCATAAATCATCAGAATGTTCAAATAAAAATCGGACATCAGTCAAAACCCTGAGATAAGATTCTAACATTTCAAATATCAGAGAAATATGAACCAGCTGAGTGAATCAAGTACAACAATAAACCTCATGAAATTAAAGATAAATGATCTTAAAATGACTGTGAACATATTGGATTCATTGACTTACTGTGACGTTCTTTTCTGTCTTAATCATTAAACCCATCCTAAAATACGTGGCTACAAATCTAAAGAATTTAAACAATGATGGAAAAACAAAAAAGTTTCAACAGCAACTTGACTTAACGAACGTTAGCTTGATGATGAGCTCAGACAGTCGTCTTCTTTCCTCTGGTCTTTCTGTATTTATTTGTTTAAAGTGTTAAATGTTTATTTAAAAGTCAAGTGATCATTGTTATTATTATTATTATTACTAAGACAACAGGTCAGTTCTTAAACTTTGGTGGCTACGTGAGAAAAGTTGTATTAACTTGTGTTGAAAGTTATTTCATGTTTCATATTAAACAGTATTGTGTGTTTATTATGTGCACTTTGCATTTTGATGTTGACTCTTATTGTGAAGGAGCACTGACTGTTCTAATGTTGCTCAGTGATCACAGAAGCACCTGGTGGACGCTTGAGGAAGTGCAGAAAAACTATCACATAGAATCATGTACAGTATGTGTTTCCTTTGTGCTAAGCTAGGCTAACACTTTCCTCTTGATTCTAGTCTCTGTGCTAAGCTAGGCTAACACTTTCCTCTTGATTCTAGTCTCTGTGCTAAGCTAGGCTAACACTTTCCTCTTGATTCTAGTCTCTGTGCTAAGCTAGGCTAACAGTTTCCTCTTGATTCTAGTCTCTGTGCTAAGCTAGGCTAACACTTTCCTCTTGATTCTAGTCTCTGTGCTAAGCTAGGCTAACTGTGTAAGCTAACCTCTTGAAATGATTCTTTGTTTATGCATTTAAAGTTCCCGCCAAGAAGAGGGCTGTTGAGTCACGTGGTGAATGACATCACTATCCTGCAGTGACTCTGACAGGGCGGGGAAAGTTGTGCGTGATGCGATCATGTGATCTCACTGTAACTTCCGCGTCAAGCGGAAGCCCTCTGTGATTGGAGGAGTGCACTACCGCTGCTCGTGACCAATGAGCGAGCAGCTGGAGGTGTGTATATACTCAGCTGCTCTCTCTGCGGCTCATCTCTCTCATCTCAGTCGAATCGCAACAAACCAGGAAATGTCTGGACGAGGAAAGACCGGCGGCAAGACCCGAGCCAAGGCCAAGACCCGCTCCTCCCGGGCCGGCCTCCAGTTCCCGGTGGGCCGCGTCCACCGGCTGCTCAGGAAGGGCAACTACGCTCAGCGAGTCGGGGCCGGAGCTCCGGTCTATCTGGCCGCGGTGCTCGAGTATCTGACCGCTGAGATCCTCGAGCTGGCCGGGAACGCTGCCCGCGACAACAAGAAGACCCGCATCATCCCCCGGCACCTGCAGCTGGCGGTCCGCAACGACGAGGAGCTCAACAAGCTGCTCGGCGGAGTCACCATCGCTCAGGGCGGAGTTCTGCCCAACATCCAGGCCGTGCTGCTGCCCAAGAAGACCGAGAAGGCCGCCGGCAAGAAGTGAGCAGCGACCCGCTCCTCCTCCTCCACCCAACGGCTCTTTTAAGAGCCACTCACCGTCACTCAAGAGCTCATTCTCCCTCATCACTCACGAGTCCAACCATCACGAGTCCTCCACTCATCATAACAAACATGAGCTAACAGATGTTAGCAGATGTTAGCTTCCATCAGGTGTCAGTGGATGTCAGTAGCTGTTAGCTTCCATCAGTGAGCAGCACTTTGAGGAGACATGAGCAGAGAAACATGGGGGGAGACCAGGAACAGTCGAGCACCATCAGGTATCAGCAGCTCTGAAACAATAACAGTGTCATGGATTAGTAACGATAACAAATCATTAATCACTGAAGTAATAATAATAATAATGGTTGTTCTGGGGTCAAATAGAGATGGACTTTAGGAGAAACAATGGATGAGTTACCAGATGAGGCCCAGCACAGGATCAGACCTGGTCTCCAACATCTGACGAACTGAACAAATAATTAAAATTATTTCATACATTTTCAGTGTGAGACTTGATAACATCAGTAAACATATTTCACTCAATTCATTTGAAGTAAGTGTCTTATTAAATAAATAAAGGCTGTTCTCAGGGTCAACCACATGACACGCACAAAATATCAAACAACTCATCGGTGAGCTGCGTCAAAAACGTGTTTAGATTTAATCATTATATTAATTACTCTACACTGTCGAATGACTCTTACTGTGGTTTGTTAACAGGTTTGGTCTGAACATTTCTGAGAGTAATAGAAATAAAGAGTTGATGTTGTGTGAAGTCATTAGATCAGTGTCTGCACAAACATTTATTATTATATAATAATAGGAATATATTGAACCAGGGGCCTGATGTCTTGTTTTGAGTTGTGTTTTGTTTCATGTCTCTCTGCGGACGTAACAGAGGAACAGAGCGACTGTGTGGGCGTGGTCAAACGTGCTTGCTGCCTGGTCATCGCCTGGCCTCTGTGACGTGAACCAGAGGTTTGTTCTGATCCTGGATCAGTTTAAATGGATTCAGGATCGATCTGCTGCTTTGCTGAGCGGTGAGTGGCTCTTAAAAGAGCCGTTGTGTGGTGAGGGGGGTGCGGGCAGGTTAGGCTCTCTCGCCGCGGATGCGCCGGGCCAGCTGGATGTCTTTGGGCATGATGGTGACCCTCTTGGCGTGGATGGCGCAGAGGTTGGTGTCCTCGAAGAGCCCGACCAGATAAGCCTCGCTGGCCTCCTGCAGTGCCATGACGGCGGAGCTCTGGAAGCGCAGGTCGGTCTTGAAGTCCTGAGCGATCTCGCGGACGAGGCGCTGGAAGGGCAGCTTGCGGATGAGCAGCTCGGTGGACTTCTGGTAGCGGCGGATCTCTCGGAGAGCCACGGTCCCGGGCCGGTAGCGGTGAGGCTTCTTCACTCCGCCGGTGGCCGGGGCGCTCTTGCGGGCAGCCTTGGTGGCCAGCTGCTTCCTGGGAGCTTTGCCGCCGGTGGATTTACGCGCTGTTTGTTTGGTTCTCGCCATTTTTCTTCCTGAGTCACTTTGAGGAGAAGCAGCGGAGAGAGGCGCCTTTTATACAAGCTGCCGCACACAGCTCTGCGCTGATTGGTCCTGGCGAGGGGAGGCGCGCGTTTTATGTGATCAACGATTGGTCAAAGGGAATTTGAAATTTTAAAGTGAACCAATCACCGACGTTGGCGGGTTTTTGAGTCAGAACAAGTTAATTATGTTGGTCACGTGACCTAAAGTTCAAACACTGCTCAGATGTACCTCATGTACAAGTACACAGAGTAAATACACAGACGTGCACAGTACAGCTTCACAATATCAATACACAGGATAAGTACATAGTATAACTACACAGAATAAGTAAACGACATAAGTACATAGTTTAACTACATCATATCATTACACAGAATAAGTACACAGTGTAACTTCGCAGTATAACTACACAATATCGATACACATATAAATAGATGGTATAAGTATAGAATAGACACCAATTATATAAAAACACAACATAAGTACACTTTATATAAACACACAAATTAAGTACACATAATAAGTATTATTTGTAGTATTTGTAGTGTGTAAAGCAGATGTGCGTTTCATCTTCAGAACAGTTGAATCATTTTTACACACGTTTGAGACTCCGAGCATCAGAATGTTTCTAGAATATAAACTGCCATCACACAGTTGCTATGTTTACATGTTTCTAGTTGAAATGTAGAAGTTTAAAATCATCAAATCACTTGAAGTTTTTAATGAATTTCTTACTTGTCCTTTCTTTCCAGCTCAACACTTCACTAGTACACGCTGCTTATTTTAATACTTGTAGCATTATCTTTATTTTAAATCAAGATCCATTTATCTCCAAACCTTCCATTTTCCCTATTCTGTCCATGAGTTCCCTTTGTGTAACTTCTCTAGTTCCCCAAATAAAAAATAATAGTCACTGTGATTTTATTGATTTTCTTTATTGTTCTTTCTGTGGGAATAAAATATGCTTGATATAGATAACAGTTAATAGATAATAGTTCATTTTTTAATTCCAGTTTTGTATTACATTGATTTATTTTCTCATTTGTGCAATTTTTCTTTTATTGTCATTTGTTCTTGGATGTTGGTCACAGGTCATGTTTCCCTCTTTCCAACCAGACCCCCTCTGTTTTATTGTGGTTCAGTTGTGCTGGAGCTTCTTCATTCAGCTGAAGATGTTTGTTTACTATATTTCATTTGTCTTAAACTTTTCCTATAACAATGAAATCATCAACAAAACAACAACAACCACACATCACTGGCTCTGATTCAGTCTTTTTGATTTTGTTTAGGAAATGTAATTATTACAAAGATACATGAAGCAGCTGGAAACAGGCTTGTTGAACTGTCTACTCTTAATTTCAGGTGATAATGTTGTCTCCCCGATCATGTTCTTATTCCATCGTTTCTTCCTGTTACAGATTTGTCTACATTCCTCAGGGTAACGTGTCTGCAGGTGTTTGGTTCTTGTGACTATGTGGAGTTCGTGCATCAAACATTAAACTTGATTGGTAGAATTCAGGACCTGAAACTTCTTCCTCTGAAGTTAAACCAACTTTTAGTTCATTGCTATTCACTACTGCCGTTCGTTTCTGCGGACGTATTAGAAGACTGTATGTGCATGTTCCAGGAGGATGAGTGGAGGACTCGTGATGGTTGGACTCGTGAGTAATGAGGGAGAATGAGCTCTTGAGTGACGGTGAGTGGCTCTTAAAAGAGCCGTTGGGTGGTGGAGGAGGAGGAGGAGGAGGAGGAGGAGCGGGTCGCTGCTCACTTCTTGCCGGCGGCCTTCTCGGTCTTCTTGGGCAGCAGCACGGCCTGGATGTTGGGCAGAACTCCGCCCTGAGCGATGGTGACTCCGCCGAGCAGCTTGTTGAGCTCCTCGTCGTTGCGGACCGCCAGCTGCAGGTGCCGGGGGATGATGCGGGTCTTCTTGTTGTCGCGGGCAGCGTTCCCGGCCAGCTCGAGGATCTCAGCGGTGAGATACTCGAGCACCGCGGCCAGATAGACCGGAGCTCCGGCCCCGACTCTCTGAGCGTAGTTGCCCTTCCTGAGCAGCCGGTGGACGCGGCCCACCGGGAACTGGAGGCCGGCCCGGGAGGAGCGGGTCTTGGCCTTGGCTCGGGTCTTGCCGCCGGTCTTTCCTCGTCCAGACATTTCCTGGTTTGTTGCGATTCGACTGAGATGAGAGAGATGAGCCGCAGAGAGAGCAGCTGAGTATATACACACCTCCAGCTGCTCGCTCATTGGTCACGAGCAGCGGTAGTGCACTCCTCCAATCACAGAGGGCTTCCGCTTGACGCGGAAGTTACAGTGACCGGAAGTTCCAGTGAGATCACATGATCGCATCATATTTCAGTTCATGCTACAGAACATCCGGATGTTCAGTATAACATGAACCAGTTCTTCACGGATATTTTTATAAATAATTTAATATGTTGCACATTTTCTCAAAACATATAAATAAATTCCATTTCATGATAGTTTGTGCTGAGAGGAAGTTCATATGAAGTACTACATGTAGTTATACATGTATATAACATAACATGTAGTTATATATGTATATAACACCAGTTAAATGTGTAACATATCACATCAGACAGCACCAACATACTGAGAGTATCATCGGACCATATTCAGCTTCTATCTACGTTACATTTTACGGCTGCACAGAAAATGAAGTGACGTCCTACAGATGTTTCTGTATTTCTCTCCAAAGTGTTTCTCGAGGAAATTAAATGAAACTCCAGAAGTACACCCTTTTCTCTTATAGTCACACCTCTTGTCAGAAGCATAAGAAATGTTCACAGTGACCTGGAGTCTGCCTGGTTCAGTCCCTGAAGCTGCAGAGCAGAAAGAAACGTTCCAGCTTCCTGTCAGCGGTGAACAAAATAAATTATTATATATTACTGAGAGGACAAAAGCGAGTTTCCTGCCTGATAAATCCTATCCTCTCTTCCTTTGAGCTCTAGGGGGTGCTATAGAGCACCTCATCTAATCCACAGATTGGCTACGACAAGAATACAGCCCTGTGTCTACGTTGTTGCTTGTTGAGCCGAAGACAATTTTCCACTAAGATGGACAATAAAGTTATTTTATTGTGTGTTATTAAATGTTTAAATGTAACATGAACTTTGCAGAAACTCTCATTTATTTCATGTGAATCAGTTAAACTATAAACATGCAGCTTCAACTCTGACTCTGCAGGCAACGATGGATGAAGGGAATGTCTGCTGTGTGTCATCTGTAGTGTGTGTGTGTGTGTGTGAGCTGTAAAGAACACACAATCACAGTAAAATCTTAACAATTCCAACATCATCATGATCACACCTTCACCAACAGTTTCTTAAATTCAATCAAGCTGCATCAAATCACACAAACTCACAAATATCAGACCTTTAGATATGTTTGATGTTTGTTTTTTTAAATAAATGATGAGTGAAAGTGTTAAAAACGGTTTATCTCACAATGACACAGACATAAATCCTGGATCTGTCTCCTGATCTGCACTGAAATAGAAAAGATTCTTTCATGACACCAAGTTTAGTGAAGTTCAGCTGCAGCAAAACCAACAAACCAGGACAGCGCTGAAAATCATAAAGATCATTGGTCTAACACACGTGTTCAGAAACATCTGAGTATGAAGCCGTGTTCATGTCTGAGTCACGACACGGGATGAAAAACATCAAACATCCTCATCTGACTTCTAAAGTTCCTCAAATACGTCACAGATTCACTGACACCATTTATCCTCATTTCACTCTTTGACTTTGATGACGTTTTTCATCCTTTCATCCTCAGTAACAGCCGAGCGGAGCCGCTGATCATCAGGATCTGAGATGATCAGATCATGTCGGGTCATTAACTCTGTTTGTTTTACTAAGTGTTGAAGTCGCTCAATCAGAAGAAACACTGTCACTTATTCAGCTAATGACACACACACACACACACACACACACACACACACACACACACACACACACACACACACACACACTGGTGGAGGTGATGGACTATAAAAGCAGAGGAGACCTTCTCCTCTTCCTCATATCATCCTGATATCTCAGCTTCCCTCCTCCTCTTCATCACAGACTCACCTCCTCCTCCTTGACAGGTAGTCTTCTCCTCTTCTCCTTCTTTCATCCTCCTCCATCTTCTTGTCCTTCAACTCCATTCTCAACCTGTGTCTCTCACTTCTCTTCCTACTCCTCTGTCTTCACCTTCAGTTCTTCATATACGTGTCTGTGTGTGTGTGTGTTCCTGTGATTTAACAAAGTCAAATAATTTAAAACATCTTCACTGATGTATTCATGTAAAAACTCCAGGTCAGTTCAAAGTCAGCTGATTTAGATTTGAAAAATAATAATTCAAATGAAGAATAGGATTTTATTTTAGGACACTGCCAACATTTCCAAGCTTTCATTTAAAAATAAAAAGATACAAACGTGTGTTTCAGCTCTCCTCCACCATGGCGGCGCTGTGGCTCCACTCTGTCTCTCTGCTCGTCTTACTGATCGTATCATTGCCGGCGAGCTCCCAGGCCATGGCCCCCCCGCAGCACCTCTGTGGCGCTCAGCTGGTCGACACCCTCTATCAGGTCTGTAGTGAGAAAGGCTTCTTCTACACCCCCAAGAGAGACGTGGACCCTCTGCTGGGTGAGAACATGACGTCTTTAAACACAGAACCTTTCCATAAACCAGAGCTCAGAGCTCTTACCTTCATCTGTCTCTCAGGTTTCCTTCCTCCGAAGTCGGGCGGAGCTGCAGCGGGCGGCGAGAACGAGGTGGCCGAGTTCGCCTTCAAGGACCAGATGGAGATGATGGTGAAGCGAGGAATCGTGGAGCAGTGCTGCCACAAGCCGTGTAACATCTTTGACCTGCAGAACTACTGCAACTGAACGCTGCTCCTCCTGGAATCCATTAGCCCCCCGACCCATCAGGCCCCCTCACGCCCCGGCACTGCTGTTGTCTCTCTGTCAAATGAAACGCTTAAAAAATGGTTGATAATTTGTTCTAGAAAGTAAAGTTTTGTGTATTCAGAAAATATCTGCATCTGTTTTTATTAATTATTTAAATTTAAACAAGAAGACCCGCATCATCCCCCGGCACCTGCAGCTGGCGGTCCGCAACGACGAGGAGCTCAACAAGCTGCTCGGGGGAGTCACCATCGCTCAGGGCGGAGTTCTGCCCAACATCCAGGCTGGACTTTTTAAGGAAGTTTTCCCCCTGATTGACAGTTCCATATTAAATCAAATTAACATGTCTTTGTTAACAGGCTATGTACGTCAAGCTTTTGAGGTAGCTGTTATTAAACCTCAAGCCTACACTTGATCCAGAGGTTCGAGCTCATTATAGACACAAATCCGTCCTGTTGGATCTTAGTGCAGCGTTTGACACCATAGATCATAAGATCACAGAGACTAGAACAACATGAAGGGAACAGAGGAACATCAGACTCATATTTATCAGATAGATTTCAATTTGTTAACGTCAACAATGACCCCCCCCCCCCATGCACATGCAAGTTAGTCACGGAGATCCACAAGGTTCTGTCCTTGGACCGATACTCTTCACCTTATATATGCTCCCTTAGGCAACATCATCAGAAAGCTCCACATACACTACCATTGTTACGCAGACGACACCCAGCTGTACATTTCTCTGAAGCCTGATGAATCTAATCACTTAGTTCAACTTCAGGAACGTCTAAAGAACATCAAGGCCTGGATGAGCCAGAACTTCTTACTTCTGATTCAGACTGAGGTCGTTGTAATTGACCCTAAACATCTCAGAGAATCACTGTCTGAACAGAGAGTCACCTTGGTGTCAGTTTGTCCTCCAGCTCCACTGTGAGGAACCTTGAGTTCTGTTGGACCAGGACATTTGACCAACATATAAAACAAGTCTCTAGGACAGCTTTCTTCCACCTGCACAATATTAAGAACATTAGAAACATCCTGTCTCAGAAGGACGCTGAAAAACTAGTCCACGCTTTTGTTCCCTCTAGACTAGATTAACTCTTTATTATCAGGACGTCACAGGAAGTCTGTGAAAAGTCTCCAGTTGGTCCAAAATGCTGCAGCACAAGTGCTGAAAGGGAGTAGAAGGAGAGATCTTATTACTCCTGTCTTAGCTACATTGGCTCCCTGTAAAATCCAGAATAGATTTCAAGATCCTGCTCCTCACTTTTAAAACCCTGAACAATCAAACCTTCATATGTCAAAGAGCTGATAACACCATACTATCCAAATAGATCACTTCGTTCACAAAACACAGGCTCTCTTGTGGTTCTAGAGTCTGTAAGTGTTTGCTGTAGTGCAGATAAGATGACGATATTACAGTAATGGTGTCAGAGACAGCATGTTGGCCTCAGCTGTTCAAATAGAGCAACATGGCTTGTCAGGGGACAAGTGTTCAAGATGTCCAGGAAGGAATAGAAATAAATAGAGCAGTGACATAAATATGGCATTTTGAAATAAAAGTCACAAGAAATAAATAAATGTCTTTTGAAAAACATCATTTTGAAATAATTGTGTTTATTTATTTGGGATTGTTATATATGTATTACCATATATTTGAATATATATACTTTTTTTTAAATTTAATTTGGACTCAAACAGCATTCCATATGTCTGCAGGTGTTTCTCTTATAAAGTATGACTCAGTGTTTGAGTCTTTAGTGCAGATCAAACTAAATGTTTGTAGAATTCCTGAAACTTTACCCTGGTTGTGTTTTACTTCTTTAACAGGACCGAAGGAGCGTCTGTAAGTGGGCGTGGTCAAAAATACGTGAAATTTGTTAAGTGTAAATTGTTGTGAATTATTTTCTTTATTTCTTCATATTCTTTTATAATTCTGGTTTCTGTGTTTAGTCACGTTTTAAATTCTTTAACTCATTACATGAGTAATTGTTTCTTTTTGAAGAACCCAACAGTGAAAGTCCAGGTACATTATCATCAGCTCATGAATGATGTGAAAACAAAGGATCAGGAGAAAAGATCAACTGGTCCCAAGATGTTAAGAAGAGATCTACTGACACCTGATGGAAGCTAACAGCTGCTAACAACCTGCTAACAGCTGCTAACAGCTACTGACACCTGATGGAAGCTAACACCTGCTAACAACCTGCTAACAGCTGCTGACACCTGATGGAAGCTAACACCTGCTAACAGCTACTGACACCTGATGGAAGCTAACACCTGCTAACAGCTACTGACACCTGATGGAAGCTAACAGCTGCTAACATCCACTGACACCTGATGGAAGCTAACAGCTGCTAACAGCTGTTAGCTCATGTTTGTTATGATGAGTGGAGGACTCGTGATGGTTGGACTCGTGAGTAATGAGGGAGAATGAGCTCTTGAGTGACGGTGAGAGGCTCTTAAAAGAGCCGTTGGGTGGTGGAGGAGGAGGTGGAGGAGGAGGAGCGGGTCGCTGCTCACTTCTTGCCGGCGGCCTTCTCGGTCTTCTTGGGCAGCAGCACGGCCTGGATGTTGGGCAGAACTCCGCCCTGAGCGATGGTGACTCCGCCGAGCAGCTTGTTGAGCTCCTCGTCGTTGCGGACCGCCAGCTGCAGGTGCCGGGGGATGATGCGGGTCTTCTTGTTGTCGCGGGCAGCGTTCCCGGCCAGCTCGAGGATCTCAGCGGTGAGATACTCGAGCACCGCGGCCAGATAGACCGGAGCTCCGGCCCCGACTCTCTGAGCGTAGTTGCCCTTCCTGAGCAGCCGGTGGACGCGGCCCACCGGGAACTGGAGGCCGGCCCGGGAGGAGCGGGTCTTGGCCTTGGCTCGGGTCTTGCCGCCGGTCTTTCCTCGTCCAGACATTTCCTGGTTTGTTGCGATTCGACTGAGATGAGAGAGATGAGCCGCAGAGAGAGCAGCTGAGTATATACACACCTCCAGCTGCTCGCTCATTGGTCACGAGCAGCGGTAGTGCACTCCTCCAATCACAGAGGGCTTCCGCTTGGTGCGGAAGTTACAGTGACCGGAAGTTACAGTGAGCGGAAGTTACGCGCTGGAGGTTCAGTCATCAACAACCAGAAGGAAGAGGAAGAGGAAGAGGAAGAGGAAGAGAAGCTAAATACAATAAAAACCATCGCGTCAGTTTTTACTAAATGACCCAGAGATGAGATGTTTCTACGTCATGTCGCCGCGGTGAGTCAATAACGACTCGATTCTTCTTCAGGGTTCATCTCACGATCTTTTCTTCGTGTGGAGGAAACAGGTTTGATCTGATGTTAGCAACAAGCTAACGAAGCTACACAGACTTCAGGATGAATTGCACCGAGCTGTGATGAGGTCAGACTTCTGTCGTAGCTTCATGTTTGTGCATCAGTTCACAAACCCTCTGATTTTAATAACGGTGGTTTAACGGAGGCGTCAGATAAAATCCTCCAGATCTCAAAGAACTGACACATGCATTGAGTCAGTCACTTGTTTATTGTTGAGCCGAAGACAGCTGGACAGGAAAGTTATTTTATTGTGTGTTATTAAATGTTTAAATGTAACATGAACTTTGCAGAAACTCTCATTTGTTTCATGTGAATCAATTGAAATATAAACATGTAGCTCCGACTCTGACTCTGCAGTCGACGATGGACGAAGTGAACGTGGTGTTTGCAGCTGTTTCGAGGACGTCTGCTGCTTCCTGCGCGACCTGCTCATCACGACGCTCAGCTGGCTGCTTCACTTCCTGTCCGGCGTCTGCGTTTCCCTCCGCAGCACCATGGCCGGTCTGAGCAGCTCCACTCTGGTTGAATACTGGAACTTTGCTCTTTTCTCCTTTCTCACCGCCAGCGAGGCCGTCTGCAGCGCCGCCCACGGTGCCCTGCACGCCATGGAGGACTGGCTGCAGATGCTGGGAGGAGTGTTGGAGAGTTTCAAGATGGTGGGACACCTCTTTTGTCACATGGCGTGGCGCATGAAGGACATGCTGCACCGCGGGTTTGTGTTAGCATGCTGCATTCTACGACAGACCTGTGAGGGCATCCTCATTGCACTCAGCCTCATTCTTTACTTTGTCAACACCATGGTCAACGTCATGCTCATCAGCACACAGAACTGTCTGTCTGTGTTGGCGGGCGTCTGGGAGACTATTGCGGGCCCTGTCCACAAAGTCGTGGACCTGGCGCTGACTCTGCTGACCTTCCTGTACAGCTGTCTGGTCGGTGCGTCTGTGCTGCTGTGGACGCCCTGCCAGCTGCTGCTGGACTTCCTTGAAGCGCTTGGACGTGTTTTCATCACTGTCTTCGTGGTCGACTCACACGGGCTGCTCGCCACAGTTGCCATTATCTCACTGACTTTACTGGTGTTGAACCCCAGACTTCGTGTACTCGCTGGTCAGCTGAGCCTGCGTTTGGTTAATGCTCTGCCGGGAGTTCAAGGTGTTCAGGCGACCGTGCGCAGGCTGTACGCAGTGATGGTGGAGCCAGCTCTGGCCCATCGGGCGGTCCACTCCAGGACAGCAGAGGACCTGAGTAGAATGAGGCTCTTGAACACAGACGCAGGTGGTTTAACTTCAGAGGCCGACCCGCCACAAGCAAATGTGCCGAGTCAGCCGGACACGGTGCAGCTTCTCGCTCAGCAGGACGGCCACCCGGTGAGCAGCAGCATGGCGAGCACGTCTCAGTCGAACTCTGCTGCGGAGGACGGGGAGCTGCTCCACCTGCTGAATGAGCAGGAGGAGAGGAAGAAGTGTGTCATCTGTCACGACTTCAACAAGACGGTGCTGCTGCTGCCCTGCCGCCACCTCTGCCTCTGCCGTCACTGCGCCGACATCCTGACAGAACGCCGACATGTACAGCAGCGCTGCTGTCCGCTCTGCCGGCAGAACATCACACAGACTTTAGACGTCTTCCTCTGACGGGTCGCCAACCTCAACGTGAACATGAACCACAAACTGCAGCAAATGAGAGAACAGCAGATTTATTGTTCATTTCTCTCAACTTCCTGTTTGTTTTCTCCTTGAAGGTGAATTTAAAACTTTTGTGTTTGAGACCAAATGAGAAACTTGAATGTGTTCATTCTGGATTCATGAAACTGTGACTAACAGTTTCAACTTTTCAGAAACAGTAGAATTCATGTTCAGGGATATTTTCATCTGTATCGTTGTTATTTATCTTGATGAGAGTTTATCTTCAGCTGGTAGAAACCAGGACAAGAGAGTTATTCTGAAAGTGTCAAAGTTCACATCCGTTAAACTCACTGCTCCTTATTCACACTGGATTCATTCAGAATTAAAGAATGATTGTTTTTTACATTTGCTTGTTTTTTGTTTTTAATCATTTTTTTAAAGAAATGAAAGTTTTCTGACTGAATATATGCTCACAATGTTTAACCAACACATCTTACTCTCTTTAGTAGACGACACCTGCAGATGAACAACTTGAATATTTGACCCATTGAATTTGGACTTTATTGTTTTTTCTTCGCTTAATGTGAAAGTTTCTAATATTTGGTTTTGTTCTTATTCTTATGAATCCACAAAATATTCTCCAGGTGAGTTCTAAGCACAAGATGGAAGAAACAATAAATTAATTAATTAAAGCTAGTACACAAAAAAATGCTGCTTTTCAGTTGTGAAGATTTTCTGATTCAGATGGACGTGTTTGTGGTTCATCCTCTGGGGATCATGAACGCCTGTACTGAACATTATGTCTATTTATTCCAGTTATTTTGACAAACAGACCAAAGTCACAACTGACAAACTGAGATTAATAAACACAAAGTCATGATGTTTGCTTGACTGTGAAGACGAATAAGATTCATTTCAAATAGTTTGTTAATAGATAATTTAGATGACAAAAATCACAAAAACAAGATTATTAAACTTTAAAGTGTGGACTCACATTTCATGTGTGAGTGAGAGAGAGAGTGTGTGTGAGTGAGAGAGAGAGTGTGTGTGTGAGTGAGTGAGAGAGAGAGTGTGTGTGTGAGTGAGAGAGAGAGTGTGTGTGTGTGTGAGAGAGAGTGTGTGTGTGTGTGAGAGAGAGAGAGAATGTGTGTGTGTGTGAGAGAGAGAGTGTGTGTGTGTGTGAGAGAGAGAGTGTCTTCAGAGGAGACGTTCTCAGAAATACTTTTTCCATCATGAAGGTCTGTCATGGTGATGATTAGTCACGGTTCGTTAGGTTTCTGTTCTGTGACAAACAATCTGCTACAAGAGCTCAGTCAGCACAACTATGACACCCATTAACCTGTGTGTGTGTGTGTGTGTGTGTGTGAGCTGCACCAACAGTCTCTTCAAGTCAATCAAGCTGCATCAAACTCACAAGTATCAGTCCTTTAAATGTCACATCCAGACATGATTATTGTAATCCCTTATTATCAGGCTCCAGCAGTGAGTCGTTAGAGACTCTGCAGTTTGTCCAAAATGCTGCAGCACGCGTCCTGACAAGAACCAGGAACAGAGACCACACGTCTCCTGTGTTAACTTCACTACACTGGCTTCCTGTTACATCGAGAATACATTAATAATATGGCACCATCATACCTTAAAGAGCTCAAAGTACCATATCACCACTAGAGCCCTGTGCTCCCAGAAGTCAGACTTACTTGTTGTCCCTAAAGTCTCTAAAAGTAGAGGAGGAGCCAGAGCTTTCAGCATCAGGCTCCTCTCCTGTGGAATCATCTCAGGGTCAGTTCAGGAGGCAGACCTCCTCTCAGTGTTTAAGAGTCGGCTTTAAACCTTCCTTTGTGATAAATCTTATAGTCAGAGCTGGTCCAGACTCGTCTTAGATCAGCTCTGAGTTCTGCTGCTGTAGCTTTAGAATGAAAACGAACCTGTGGCAGCTGCAGTCGTCATAAAAACTCAAAAGTGTTTAGTTTGTTCAGTCTGGACTAATGTAAAAAACATGGAGGCCTCTGTAGAGAGGGTCCCCTCCATGTTAATATAAAGTCTTTAAATATAAAGTATTTAAATATAAAGGACCTTTTCTGGACTAATGAAAACTACACTTCATACAATTTAAATGAAATGAACCAGTGAAAACATCATGAGGATTATTCTACATTCAATTTCTGCCAATAGATCCTTTCACCTCAATCTTACACACTGGAGCTTTAAATCATTCACGTTCCATCAAGCTTCAGACTGTTTCCTCTAACCAGTGATGTAACTACTCTTATTATTATATCTGATGTTCTCAGTTACACGTGGCGTCTACTGCACTCGTGTCCGTCCTGGGAGACGGATCCTCACGTGTCTCTGAGGTTTCCATTTTATTTTTCCCTGTTAAAAGGGTTTTTAGTAGTTTCACTCTTGAGTACAGAACAGATGATGTCACAGCTCGTTAAAGAGACAAATTGTGATTTGTGAATATGGGATGATTCTCTGAGTGAAAGTGTTAAAAACGGTTTATCTCACAATGACACAGACATAAATCCTGGATAAAGTTTCTCAAATACGTCACAGATTCACTGACACCATTTATCCTCATTTCACTCTTTGACTTTGATGACGTTTTTCATCCTTTCATCCTCAGTAACAGCCGAGCGGAGCCGCTGATCATCAGAATCTGAGATGATCAGATCATGTCGGGTCATTAACTCTGTTTGTTTTACTAAGTGTTGAAGTCGCTCAATCAGAAGAAACTCTGTCACTTATTCAGCTAATGACACACACACACACACACACACACACACACACACCGGTGGGCGTGTCCAGGTGGAGGTGATGGACTATAAAAGCAGAGGAGACCATCTCCTCTTCCTCACATCATCCTGATCTCAGCTTCCCTCCTCCTCCTCTTCATCTTCACAGACTCACCTCCTCCTCCTCAACAGGTAAAGTCTTCTCCTCCTTTCATCCTCCTCCATCTTATGTCCTTCAACTCTACTCTCAACCTGTGTCTTTCACTTCTCTACTTACTCCTGTCTTCACCTCCTCTGTCTTCATCTCCTCTGTCTTCACCTCCTCCTCCATCTGTGACTCCAGCTCAACAGGTAGACATTATCTCTTTCTTCTCCTCCATCTCCTTCATCTCCTCACCACCCGTATTCCTCTTTCACCTGTCGTTTTTTCCTCCTTTTCTACTTCTCTAAATGATCATTTGTCTTCACCTCCTCTCCTCCTGCTCCACATGGTCTCATTCTTTTCCTCCATCATATCTATACTTCTATTTACACCTCTATCTTCACTTGACTCTATGTGAGTTTTCTCCTCCTCTGTTTTGTGTTTCTTCTTCATTCACACATTCTCACTTTGTCTTTGTCCTTTGCTTCTCCTCGTCTTTGGTCATTTTAAATTATGTGTCTGTGTGTGTGTGTATTCCTGTGATTTAACAAAGTCAAATAATTTAAAACATCTTCACTGATGTATTCATGTAAAAACTCGAGGTCAGTTCAAAGTCAGCTGATTTAGATTTGAAAAATAATAATTCAAATGAAGAATAGGATTTTATTTTAGGACACTGCCAACATTTCCAAGCTTTCATTTAAAAATAAAAAGATACAAACGTGTGTTTCAGCTCTCCTCCACCATGGCGGCGCTGTGGCTCCACTCTGTCTCTCTGCTCGTCTTACTGATCGTATCATTGCCGGCGAGCTCCCAGGCCATGGCCCCCCCGCAGCACCTCTGTGGCGCTCACCTGGTCGACGCCCTCTACCTGGTCTGTGGCGAGAGAGGCTTCTTCTACACCCCCAAGAGAGACGTGGACCCTCTGCTGGGTGAGAACATGACGTCTTTAAACACAGAACCTTTCCATAAATCAGAGCTCAGAGCTCTTACCTTCATCTGTCTCTCAGGTTTCCTTCCTCCGAAGTCGGGCGGAGCTGCAGCGGGCGGCGAGAACGAGGTGGCCGAGTTCGCCTTCAAGGACCAGATGGAGATGATGGTGAAGCGAGGAATCGTGGAGCAGTGCTGCCACAAGCCGTGTAACATCTTTGACCTGCAGAACTACTGCAACTGAACGCTGCTCCTCCTGGAATCCATTAGCCCCCCGACCCATCAGGCCCCCTCACGCCCCGGCCCTTTGCATCAGATGAACGGCACTGCTGTCGTGTCTCTGTCAAATGAAATGCTGAGTAAATGGATGATAATTATTTTTCCTAGAAAATAAAGTTTTGTGAAATCTGAAAATATCTGCATCTGTTTTTATAAATTATTTATTTTTTGAATTACTTCGTTTATTGTCATAGGTTCAATTAATTAACTGACATCATTATTTCTTTAAATCACAGCCTTGATTGATGTAGAAACTCAATGGTTACTATGGTTACTAACAAAACCAAGTGTGTTTTAAAACGACAGTGAACAAAGTGAGTATTAAGGAAAACAATTATAATTAATTATTACAAATTTTAGATTGGATGACTCAGCAAAAGTCTTCAAGAATTAAAAAGAGATCTTAACATGTCACAACATGTTACGATCCGACTTCACATAAATGTGTTTTAATATATATACACACACACACACACATTTATTTTACATATTTTCCTTGCTGCCCCTAGTTTCACAAACAAAACCCTGTGTTTCCCCACATCTGCCACATGGGGGCAGCAAAGCTCCTGTGACGCAACATCAGGCAACACGAGGGAGACGAGTTTTATTTTATTATGTTTTATTTTCAAACGTTTGTTTTGGGTTTAAAAGAAAAACGTTTTTAACTCAGACATGTATTTTATCATTGTATAATTTTTATCTGCACATTGTTTGGTCGTTAATATTTTATTTTTTTGAGTGGGCGTTTCTTTCCACTTCCTGTGTTTGTTTCGGTGGGCGGGGGGTGGGCTCACCTGTAGTGGGCGGGGCCAGGTGTTGTACCTGCGGAGCTTCTCAGACTCAAACATCGAGTTTCAGGATCAGGACGAACACGTCTCTGCTTCTTCTCACAGCTTTTATTGTGACAGGTTCTTTCTCACTGGGACGTTTCTTCCTGTTCTGAAGCTTCAGGATGCGAGATGTTCACCTGCAGAATGAGACGTGCACCAACGGTGAGAACCCTTCCTCTTCATCCCTTCATCCTCATCACTTCATCCTCATCACTCCCTCTTCATCACTCCCTCTTCATCCCTCCCTCTTCATCCCTTCATCCTCATCACTTCATCCTCATCATTCCCTCTTCATCACTCCCTCTTCATCACTCCCTCTTCATCACTTCATCTTCATCACTTCATCCTCATCACTCCCTCTTCATCACTCCCTCTTCATCCCTTCATCTTCATCCCTTCATCTTCATCACTTCATCAGGTCAAACATAAAGAAGTAGAACTGGTTTCACTCTGATGCTGCAGCTCGTTATTCTAAACCATAGATAACAAGCTGACCAATATATTATATACATTACATATAATATATATATATATTATATGTAATGTATGTATATATATTATATATATATATATATTATATATAATATATATATAATATATATATTATATATATTCATCACATTGGTTATTTCTGTAAAATTGCGATATAAATATAAAGTTTTCATTATTATTATATTCATCTTTAAACAACATCAGAGCATAATGTAATTTTCTTTTACAGAAGTTAATCATATGAAAGAATTCAGAGAAATAAAACACTCTTTTCATCACATTTAGTTTTAAAACCTGAATCTGTTCAGACACACACACACTCAGACACACACACACAGACACACACACACACACAGACAGACACACACACACACAGACAGACACACACTCAGACAGACAGAGACAAACAGTTTATTAAATCAGAACATAAACAAACCTCCCCACGTCTGTCTCCGTCCTCGTGTCTCTCCCTGAAGCAGCTCACAGCTCTGTGCCCCCCCCACCTCCACCAGGTGAATATTAACATTTCATGATTCAAAAGACCTGATGTTCATGTTGAGTCTGTGAAATGTGTCCTGACATGTTGTGTAGTCATGTTGTGTAGACATGTTGTGTAGACATGTTGTGTGAAGCAGCAGATCGTCGACTCGTTCACAACAACAGGAACATGTGGGGGACATTCAGGCGAGGGGCGGAGCCTGTAGAGCAGCAGGAGGCGGGACATGACGTATAAATTGTTCTGTGGAAAGCTGCAGAACATGTCAGGAACACGTGAGGAACATGTCAGGAACACGTCTGTGGTTCAGTTAAGGTCTGAAAACAGCTTCTCAGCTCCTGAGTCTGATTCGACCTCTGACCTCTTCACGCTGTTTCCCGTCATTAATGTAGTTTCAGGTGAAAGTCAAACATGATGTTGCAGAGCTGGAGCTGCTGCTCCGTCTTATCTGTGTTTATACTGAGGCGTCAGTGTTGACAGTGTAAATACTGAGTGTGGTTGCTGCTGCTCTCTCCTCATGTTACTCTAATAACCAGCGGTGGTCGAACCTGTCTTACACAAACCCTGCAGCCGTCAAACACAGTTTACTCAGTTAGTTCAGTCGATGGACTAGAAAGCGCTCAGGGCGAGAGTCTCATGTGGATTTTTGGGGATGATTTCAATATGAATGTCAATGTTGGGAAGTAAAACATTTCCAATACAGACATATCAAAAATAATCATACATGTGTCAATGATTCCTAAGACGTCATCATCAAACCCGTCGAAACCAGTTTGTGACCCTCGATGCTACAAAGACATTCTGACCAAACCAGACGTTTCTAATTGATTCATAGTGTTTATATAAAAACAAGTCTGTAGAAAACGTCTCCTCTCACTTTCTAACGTCAGTAAACTTTGTCCTCAGGAGTTTTTGTCTCAGTCTCTAGTTTCAAGTCTTCTTCAAACAGCTGATGTTCATTGTGACGGCGGGGTGTGGTCAGGACGTTGTATGTGTGTCCCTGTTCAGGTGCCACTCTGGGAATACTCGGCCCTCTCCGGGTAAACACGGGAGGAGAGAGAAGGCGTTTCAACAAGGTCCTTTATTCGTTACCGGCCTGTTACAGACACACACATATACTTGGGGTCTCTGGACCCACACACACGTCCACACGTACTCATCTTGTCCCGCTTCCGCATCAGAAGCCCAAACTACTGCAAGAGAGCCGAACCAGGTTACCAGGCTGCTCTTACTGATCACCTGATTCTGCACAGCTGTCCGATCACCGGCTGAGCCACTGCTCCCTGTTGTCCAGCAGTTGGCGCCCTAACCCCCCCCCCGCCGTCACATTCATTTATCAATTAAGATCATTTAGCGTCAAACAGACCAGGCGGGGGGGTGGATACCACAGTGTGATTGACAGCTTGTACTGTCTAATCGAGTGTCCTCGAGCTCACATCAAGCTCCACCCCCACTTCTCCAAATATGGTTTCTTCTGGTTCCACAAAGCCAAGATGGCGCTGAACAAGATGTCAGACTGATTCTTTAGCTCACAAAGGTGTCGTCATGGCGATGGTTGATCTGTGTGTGTTCACAGACTTTGTGTTAAATGTGTTTAAAGTTGTAACAAAGTAAAATGATGATTTAAACGTGACTCACTCTGTTCTCGTGTCTCTGCAGCGTCTGTGCTGAGGTTGTGGTGCGGCTCCGTTTCTACAGTGTGTTCATTCAGTGGAGATCGAACAGTGTTACACACACACCTGAACGACAGCAGTCACACAACAGGTAACACACACACACACACACACACACACACACACACACACACACACACACACACGTAGTACATTATTATTATTCAAATCTATACTTTCATACTGTTTTTCCACGGTGGTGAAATATAAACTATAAAATCCTGTTAAGAGGAAAGTGTCTGACACACAAACTGCCATGAAGAAGAAGAAGAAGAAGAAGTTGTTCTCATTGTTCTTTGTTCTCGAGCAGATTAGATTTCACAGGAACTTTAATGCAGAAGTTCACAAACTAATCAAACCAGTTCAGATGAATCAGTGAAGTTCTGAATGTTTGGTGTCAGATTCGTTTCTGTCGCTGTGATGACTTTTCATTTCTTATGAAAAGAGGAACATGAAGGTTTCTGAGGAACTTTATTATTATGATTATTATAATAATCATTATTCGCTGTATCTGGAGCAGAAAAACAAACATAACAAGGTTTTAACTGACGCAAAATATTTATTTGTTTGAAGAGAAAGTTTCTCAAAATCTCTTCCAAGTGAAAAATTCACAAAAAGTTGAATTACAGTCATAGATAATTCAAATGTCCTTATTCCAGTTTATATTTTTTAAATGAAATCCTAATGTTTAACATTTTAAAAGACTTTCAAATGCAGAGACTCAAATTATATTTTCAATATTGTTTTTTTTCTTTTTCAATCTTAATATCTTTTCTTTTTGAATGAATTGAACCTGTTTTATTGTTCAATTGGAAATATCAATGTTTGCTTCTATGTAAAGCATCATATTGTATTTGTTTGTATTATTGTTATTATTATTCACCCTGAATGTAAAACATATGTGAGGTTGTTCTCATGTTCTAGACCAAACAAAGAATTGATTGATTAACAAACGAATCTGCAGATAAATCAATAATATAAATATATTTATAAGATCATAGTTGCAGGTGAAAGATTAAAGTCAAACATTTTCAGTTTTCAGCCTCATTTGTCTTATTTGACATTTTTTATACCAAAAGAGAAAATGAACACAAATGTCAGTATGAACATGTCGATTTAAATCCAGGATTATTCCTCAGTGACGTGTGAACAGTCTGATTATTTATCTTTAAACTCATTAGTGGAGTTCTTTGGGTTGTTCATGTCTGATAAAGTCATTAAACACACACACTGCAGGTACACACCCTCATGAACACACACTGACTCACTGTTTGTCTCCAGATGTCAGCTCGTACAACCTGTGGCTCGGCCTGACTCTGGCTCTGATGTCCGCCCTCCTCATCGGGGCCAGCGTCATTCTCAAGAAGAAAGCTCTCCTCCGATTGGCCGGCACCGGTCACACCAGAGCAGGTGAGCAGAGCGGACGAGTGATCGACTTTAACGATGTTTTCATGAAACACAGAAGAAGAAGAAATCCCGATTATCACTAATGTGTGTGTGTGTGTGTGTGTGTGTGTGTGTGTGTAGGTGATGGAGGCCATGGTTACCTGAAGGACTGGCTGTGGTGGGGGGGCCTGTTAACCAGTAAGAATCTATTTTTTTATTATTATTATCCACAAATTTATTTAATCATGAAACTACACAAAAAAATCTGACATTTTTTCATGTGATTTACTTTGAAAATATAATAAATTGAATCCAGTTTGTGTTGAAATCTTTATTGGACCATATTTCTGTAATAACCACCACAGCTAGCGTCGTCGTTACCGTGGAAACCAGACGCTCACACGGCGAAGCAGCCATCTTTGTTTCCAGTGAAAACTTTCTCATGCTATTTCATCATGAGAAAGTTTTCACTGAGTTTCCTGAACAAACGTCAGCAGAGAACCGAGTTCACAACATGTTCTCCGTTAGTTTTGACATATTTATTATTCGTCAGATTATCTCAGCGGCCTGAGAGGAAGAATCTGACGCTGTGTTTTCACTCTCACAGAAACTGTGTCGGAGCCAGTGCTCGATTCATACGATTACCAGCTGGCCAATGAAAGTCGTCTTTCACTTTGCTGATATGAAACTTTGTCATTTCACAGAATAAATAATGCAGAAAAGATGTTTATTTATGTTTGATATTTATTTAATCTTTTACTTCAAGTTCTATGTATTTGATTGTATTATGTGATTTATTTACAGTTTTAAAGTTTTTGGTTAATCTGTAAAATATCAAACATCAGTTACATTTCTTTGTTATAAGAGTTTGAAAAAAAAAAAATCTAGACTTTGAGCTGTAGCTGCTTTTACGTTTAGCTTTAATAGAAATAGACTCCAAGTGTTTATTGTCACGTCATCGTTTGTGTCATGTGACAACACTGAGGATGTTTTCGTGTGTGTGTGTGTGTGTGTGTGTGTGTGTGTGTGTGTGTGTGTGTCGCTCTGCAGTGGGAGCGGGGGAGGCCTGTAATTTTGTCGCCTACATGTTTGCTCCGGCGACGCTGGTGACTCCACTGGGAGCTTTGAGTGTCCTCATCAGGTTCGTTTTAATTCTGCTTTTAAAAGTGAAAAACTGAGAACCAATAACAAGCCAGTGTGTGTGTGTGTGTGTGTGTGTGTTTCAGTGCAGTTCTGTCCTCCTACCTCTTGGGGGAGGTGTTGAACGTAGTGGGGAAGCTCGGCTGTCTGCTCTGTGTGATGGGAAGCATCCTGCTGGTCATCCACGCCCCAGAGGAACAGGAAGTGACATCACTACAGGACATGACGGACAAGCTGCTCAAGCCTGGTAAGGGTGGGGGTGGGGTTAACTACACACCTACAACATGACTTGTTCAAAAAGTGAAGCCAAACAATCTATGTTGCCCCCTGGTGTCTGGCTGCAGTATAGCTCATAAATCCTGTCTCCTCCATGTTAGAAGATGTGACATGAACCAAACAAATGTTTTAAAGTAGATGGTTTCTGTCGTTTAAGTAAGAGTCTGTTTCACTCAGGAGAGAGATTCAGTTTTATTCTGTTTAAAGAAGCTGACGTGTGTGTGTGTGTGTGTGTGTGTGTGTGTGTGTGTGTCAGGTTTCCTGGTGTACGTCTCAGTTGTGTTGCTGTTGTGTGCGGTGCTCGTCTTGTATTTCTCTCCTCGGTTCGGTCGCTCCAACATCCTCGTCTTCATCAGCATCTGCTCGCTGCTCGGAGCCTTCACTGTGTCGTCTGTGAAGGGCCTCGCCATCGCCATCGACACCGGTGAGACACACGTCGTCATGGTTTCCAGCGGTTCACATTTTATATTCACATATTATACGTGCACGTGTTGAAAGTTGGGATTTTAAACCTGTGTCTCTTATTTCTGCTTCTTGTTTTCATTCCACTTCTGCCAGAACAAAACAAATTTAAAAATGGAGGCTGTTGTAAAACTTCACCACGAGCCTCATCATCAGTTCATCAATATTTTTTTGACCTCCACAAGTTTGTTTCTCATCATTCTCTCCGTGTCTTCGTCTGTTCAGTGTTTTATGATATTTCCGTTCTCACGAGTCCGCTCCCCTGGATCCTGCTCCTCACGCTCATCGTCTCCATGGTTACACAGGTGATGTCATTCGTATGTTTCGTGTGTGTTGCTCGGAGTTGATCTTCAGAGTCAGTGGAGGCAGGAAGTAAAAATTCCATCTGTTGTATCTGACCTGTGTCTGTATCGCCCCCTGCAGGTGAACTACCTGAACAAGTCTCTCGACACGTTCAACACGCTGCTGGTTTACCCCATCTACTACGTCCTCTTCACCTCCGTCGTTCTGTCCACCTCCATCATCCTCTTCCAGGAGTGGAGGAGCATGACGGCCGTGGACGTGGTCACGTCGCTCGGAGCCTTCGTGGTCATTGTGGTGGGCGTGGCCATGCTCCACCTCTTCAAAGAGCTACAGGTCCTGACCATTAATAATTTGAATGTTTGTTTTCTATTTTAACATTTTGTATTTGTGCTAACGACGCAGCAGGTTTCTGTATTTACATGTTTTACATTTAAAATATCAGTGTGAATTATTTTTACGTCTCTTTTTACGCAGGTGACGATGAAGCAGCTGACCAATCAGCTGTCTCAGCCGGTGGAGAGGGCGGGACTTGCAGAGGAGACTTTAGCCAATGGTGGAGGAGGAGGAGGAGTTGGTGGAACAAAAGCAGGACGGAGTAAAAAGGAGGATAAGTACGGACTGATGGACAACATGGTGATTGAGAGTCTTCCTCCAATGAGAGAGGACGGACCCAGAGTCTTCATCATCAGCTGAGAGAGACGCAGGGACGATGGAGACGCAGGTTTCCTGGACTTTGTAGTTCAGTGGGCTCGGAGCTGTAGTCCTCACTCTGAATGATGATGTTAGTTTTGTGCACTTTATTTTTAAAGGTCCAGACGTCTGGTTTCACTTCACAACTCTCACACAAAACAAATTAGATTCAGCTGAACATGATGGACACATTTTCACAAAGAGACGTCATGTGTCCTGAGTTTCAAAGTTTAGGACACATGAAGAACTTTCAGGGTGCGATGAAAACTTATCAAATTATTAGTTTCTCTATTTCTTAGTTTTTCTCTCTGTTACGAACTGTTTCTGACTGTTTTTATTGTGTATGTGACGTTAACGATGTTCAGTGACATTAAACACTTTTTGTCTGTGACTCAATTAAATAACTGTCGACTGCTTCGTCCCTTTATTCAAAAGATGGACGTTGATTTCTGGGGGTGGAATGAGAAAAATGCTCAGCTGATTTATGTAAAAAATGAATGTCAATGATTCTTCAGAATCTAAAATGTCATTGAGGTTTTATATTTCACAGTTCAAACTAAATGTTACCATAAATAACTGAAAGACAAAGAAAACTAATAAAACCAAATATATAAAAGTCACAGTTTCAAACCAAACTGATCAGAACGAGCTGAACTGACAGAAACATCTTTTACAAACATTCATTTAACGTCTACTTTGATTTTTTAGTTTGGTCCATGTCCCATCTGCTAACATGGAGGTTTATGACCTGTACTGCAGCCAGACACCAGGGGGCGGTACAGGTGATCTGGTTTCACTTGTAGGAACTGTCATGTCGTCCATCTTTATAAAACCAACAACATGACGGACGTGAAACTGGAGGAATACAAATATATCTGTAGAAGACGAAGACGTCAACTTGGAAAGACGGCGAGATTCTGGTGATGAGGACGTTTATGTGTGTCCTGGACACAAGTCAAAACAAAGACAACTTAAAAACTGATCTTTACATTTAGAACTTGCTCTGTCGTGCTTCACGTTCTGTTTGTTGACCAGCGTCCTCATCGTCTCTGCTGCTGCTCCTGTGGGGAGACGCTCAGTCGGTGAAGCGGTTCATCCTCAGAGGACTAATTATCCTGCAGCTGAATCATCAGGAGACAAACTGACTGAGACGAGAAGCTGCAGACACAGAGACTCTGCAGATCTGTAATTCTACTACTGTGAAGTACTTCATCAGGGGAGACTGATTGTTACTCACCATAAATACATGACTCGTCTCCACTTCCTCCAGGAAGCTGAAATATCTCAGATACCAACGCTGCCATCTTGTGGTGATGTCATATTTGTGCAGCAGTGATTACAGTTTCACACTAACTCCTGTTGTGTGAATCCGTTGCTCAGTTGTCGAAACTCATTCACTGAATTAAGCATCATTCTGACAAAACCATAAACTATCTTCACAGAGTAAAACATGACAGCCCCCAAAAGTGAAGTCAAAGTGTCTGCCCCCTGGTGGCAGTCAAGCAGTACACTGAGATGTCTAGAGAAGAGAAGTTAAAGAGGCGACGTAACATTTAAACATGTGTGATGCATGTACACTCACCGGCCACTTTATTAGGTACACCTTGCTAGTACTGGTTTGGACCCTTTGTCTTCAGAACTGCTTTAATTCTTTGTAGCACAGATTCAACAAGGTGTTGGAAACATCCCTCACAGATTTGGTTTGTGTTGAACTGACAGCATCACACAGTTGCTGCAGATTTGTCGGCTGCACATCCACGATGTGAATCTCCCGCTGCTCCACCTCCCAGAGGTTCTCGACTGGATTGAGATCCGGTGACTGTGGAGGTCACTGGAGCACAGTCTTCTGCTGCTGTAGCCCATCTGCTCCAAGGCTCCACGTGTTGTGTTCACAGATTCTGCAGACCTTGGTTGTAACGAGTGATCATTTGAGTTATCGTTTCCTTTCTATCATCTCCAACCACTCTGCCCGTCCTCCTCTGACCTCTGACCTCAACAAGACATCTTCGTCCACACAGCTGCAGCTCACTGGATATTTCTCTTCTTCAAACTCTTCTCTGAGATGGTCGTGCGTGATGATGCGTGATGATGCTCGGTGTGAACTTCAGCAAGTCGTCTTCACCACGTCCAGATGCCTGAATGCATTGAGCTGCTGCCATGTGATTGGCTGATTAGCTATTTGTGTTAACAAGCAACTGAACAGGTGTGACTAATTAAGTGACCTGTGACTGTTTGTGTGTTTGTATATATAAATATATAAATATATATATATTGAAAAACGTATTTTTTAAAAACGTCTTTCAACTTTGTTAACATTTATTTAACTTGTTGAATCATGTGTCGACTGTTTTGTGTCTGTGAATCACACGTGTTTTTAAAGTGTATTATGATTATTATTGTTGTTATCATATGATGTTATTTTGTGCAGGTTCTAGTTGACCGACAAAATAATGTTGATGAAAGTAGAACATCTAGAACGTTGTTCCGTACATGTCCACCAGGTGTCACTGTGACACAGGTCATCAGTCAGCGTTCGATTGGGCGTCTCTCAGTAAACATGGATTCACCTCATCAGAGAGTTTTAAAGGTTTAATTCAAGTTATTAATAACGAACATAATTCATTTCATAACACAAGTTTATTTATGTAGAACAATAAACCACACAGACGTGTACTGAACCATTAACTGTAAATAAAGAAGGACGACCTCACAGCTTCCTGAATGTGTCTTGATCGCCCCTGGTGGCTGGCTGCAGTATTTATCATGAATCCTGCCTCCTCCATGTTAGCAGCAGGGACATGGGCAAAGCTTAATAAGGTGTCTGGGTGTGAAATGTCTGGGCAAGATTACCACAAATGTTCTTTTCACAGATATTCATGGTTCCCAGACATTTATGATCATCTTATTGAACAGCTGCATCTTTTCTTTTAAGCAGAAAAAGAGGGTTTTGAATATTGAACTTGAAATAGAGTATAAATATAAATGCAGTACTGCAGTAAACACAAACACAAATACTCATGTTTTCACTTAAACACTGATTATCACAGTGATTCTGCTGAATTACATGTTCAACGGCCGATGATGAGCATCAGAAAATAAATCATCCAAATTATAAATGTGGTTCAAAACTCAGCAAATATGAACTTCTGCTTTTAATCTTGTGTTAAACTGATTCTGTTCAACTCACTTAACATCCTCGACGCTCGATAAGCTCATTCGTACTTGTTTTATTTCACACTTCTCTAAATCTCTTTGCAGTGAAGGGTGGTCTGGTGTTTTGCCGGAAGCCCCCAGGGATCTAATCTTCCTCCTCCTCCTCCTCCTCTCTGTTCTGGAAGTTTCCTGGAGGACGAGCAGAGGAAGGTAATGGACCACAAACTCCTAATCAGGACCTTTCTGGGGCTAATTGTTGCCTTTGTTTTGGCCCCGTCTGTCTCCGTCCTCCCTCACGGAGTAATGAGCCGTTACGTTATATGATGCCCCCCTCAGGACACCAACCATCGATGAAAAGTCCCAGGAGCTCGGAAAAGAGCTGCAGCTAATGGACAGAAGACGAAATAATAAGAGAAATAATGGTGTAGAAAGATGAAGGTTTAAGAGTGGAGGACATTGTGCAGGAAAGAGAAAGAAGGGAAAGTTGCAGAGAGAGAGAAATGGAAATGAAGACACGGCACCAAGAGGACGATCGATAAAGATGCAGAGAAAGAAAAGGAGACAGAGACAAAGACGTTTGTTTTATTGAAAGTTTCTGTAAGAACCAGATCATTAAAAAAACCTGTGTTTTCTGCAAAGCTTTGTCAGCAGCTTTAGAACTTTACACAAAATCAATATCGTCCTCTGCGTTCACTCTCACTTCAGTTTGTTAAAATCCCAAATAACATTGAATCAAAACCTTGATTCTAATATGTCGACCACGAAACAAGAATTATTCTTTCCTTAATTAGAGAAAAGGTTCAACCTTTTTTATAAATCAGTGTCAAACCAAATGTTTTTGATTGAGTGTGTTAAACTTATTTCTGTTGTTAGAATGATTCAACCTGCAACAGAATAAAATAAAACCTCTGACGACCGACATCAGATTTCAGAAATCAACTGTCAGGCGTCTCTTCCTCAGGTGAAGTATCGTGTGTTTTCTTCAGTGATCTGTAAACTGGCAGCAGATCGAGCTTCTTCACTCACTTTCTCATTTCAGTCTCAGAGGGAGGTTTCTCTAAATGCCTCATTTTCTCAGCTCAGCTTTAATTTCCTCTCTAAAGTGGATCTTTGGGACGTTGCACATCTCAATCACTGTTTTTATTTCATTTTCATTTGGGCAGCATTCAGAACTTTTCAAAGCTTGACGAACATTTAGACTCTGAATCGTCAATTCACAAGTGTCCGCAGATTGTGTTCTGTTCTCAAAAGTATCTTAGGTCCTGTCAGATGATTGTAGACAATTAAACTGGAGTGAGCCTCGATAGCAGAGTCCTTCATCTGACAGAGATACTCGCCTGCTTATATATAAATATATATATTATTTCGTCTTCTGTCCATTAGCTGCGGCTCTTTTACGAGCTCCTGGGAGCTTTCATAGATGTTTGGTGTCCTGAGGGGGGCATCATATAACGTAACACCTCATTACTCCATAATATATATATCTATAGACAGGCGAGTTGCTCTGTCAGATGAAGGATATGACAAGAAAACACTTTCAGCGGTCCAACTGGCGACTCGAGAGATCCAAAGTGTCCAGCAGAGCACCACAGCCTCAGCGATGCTGACTCGCTTCACATTCGAATGCAAACGGCCCCAGAGCGAGCTGAAGCTCATGGTGTGAAGAAGCAAACAGAACCACATCGTCTGCAAAGAGGAAAATTCTGAGCTGCAGCCAACTCCACCTTTAATTTCTGTCCACGAGGTTCAAACAAAAATGGACACGTCGGCCTTTCTAGCTCCAGGGACGTCGCTAACGAGTCTTTGTTTTAACTGTCTGAGTTACGTTAGCTCACTTTCACCCCATGTGAGCAGAAATATTATTTAAACAGACATGAGACTGTTTCAGGAAGAGGATTCTTTACAAAACAGAAAAACTACAAAAGTCGAGCTAATGTTAAATTTTTATTAAACAGAGTAACTGACCTGAACGGAATCAACAAAATCAAAAGATTATAAATCATGACTGGATTAAAAAGAACATTATTTACAGGTGTAGCACATGTTTCATTCTTATCATACAAATGTGAACATATCATATTCCTGATATTTGTATAAAAGCTTCTGGGGCTGCGTCTGCGGCTCAGAGAAGAAAAGAAAAGAGAGGAGAGATGTGGAATCACGTGACGTGAAGCTCAGCAGCTGTTTGATTATCACATGTCTGAGATTTAAAGACGATCAGTGGAGATGAGCAGACTTCCAGAGATCCGTCACTGGACGCAACCTAACCCCCAATTTACCGGAGCTTCCCCCCCGATGGTGTTTTTGTTCCTGTGAACGAGCAACATCGTGTCCGGACGTTTTCAGCAGCTGCAGTAAAATTCTCTGAAATAATCAAACGGTAAATGTCAGATCAGAAGGACTTCGTTTTTATTTTAGAGGCTGTTGGTTTGTTTTGCTGGATGTGTGTTGTTGTTTTTGTTGTTGTTGTTGTTATTGTTGTGTTTCTTGTTCTTCTTATTAATGAGTTGTAGAATTGATTTCCTCGGCTCGTGACGATGTTAGTAACAGTGTAACTTTGTTCTGTGTAAGTATGTTGAGAAAAGATTCACTGATCTGATTCATAGACGAAGAAAACAAAAGGAAGGAGAACACAATCTGCGCTTGTTAGCATGTTAGCATACCTGTAGAAGAAGTTGACGGTAAAAAATCAGGACGTCAACATCTTCATCATCATCTTCATCGTCTTCAGGTCATTAATGAGATCGTTTCCCCTGTCTTGGTGGATGTTAGCTTAGCATTTTCACTAGCATTAGCCAACACTGTGTGTAAAAATAACATCTGAGATTTATCTCACAGCCTTGTTCATGACCTGTCCGTCATCTTAGCATCGTAACTCTGAACTCATTAAATTAACTCATATTAATTGAATTTATTCCGTCTTTACTCTAAAACGTTGAGTTTCTCACTCGTTGTTTTCTACATTTAAATTCCAGCAGGAACCAGTAGAACCAGGATTTTATTGATTCATATTTTCACTTTTAATTATCGGACCAGTTGACTGTTAATATCAGTTAATTTGATGATTGAATAATCACTGAAGTAGTGTTGATTGAAACAAAACATCTGAACACGTCACCTCAGACTCGGACCTTTAACGTCAACATCACATCAGTTTTATTCGCCACAAAATAAAGTTATAGGAGAATTTTCAGCACAAATTAAATCGGGACAAAAACATCTTCACACGTTTTCCTCAGGTCTCTCCATCGGCACACGCGTGTTCGTCTGTGAAGTCTAAAGGTTGAAAACATGCTCAAACTCTCTCATATGAAAGTGGCATTTTGTGTGAACGTGACGAAACGAGGAGGAGGAGGAGGAGGAGTGAAGGGTAGAATAAGAAAAGGAGGAAGAAAAGTCGGTCAGTTGAGTTTTTAAGAAGTTTCCCTCCTCAGTTTCTGTTATTGAAGAAGAGGAGGAGCATAGAAAAAGTGGAGCTTCTGGTTTTTAAGCCCAGTCGCTCGTCTTGCAGGAGCTGAGTCAGTTTTCTCTGTTGTGAACGTGAACACTCCTCCTGCTGTCGCCCGTCACATGTCTTCTTCTTCTTCATTCTTCTTTCCCCCACAAGTTCTTCTCTTTCTCTGTGTCTGATCTCCTCGTTTTGTCTTTCTTCTCTCCTCTTGTCTTATTCCTTTTCCCCCTTTGTTTTTTTCCTGTCTCATCTTTCCTCTGTTCTTATTTTATCTTTCCTCAAATCTCATCACTGTTCTTTTCGTCTTCCTCCCTCCATCCTCTCCCTTCTTTTACTTCTGCTGCCTCCATCCCTCATCATTCCTTCTTCATACTCCCTCCACCTTTTTCTCTCATCACCTCTGGTCTCTCTTTTCTTTGTCCATCTGTCCGTCATCTTATTTCCTTCCATCACCATTTTTCTTTTCCCCCATTGTCTTCTTTCATTTCTGTCCCTCTCCTCTTTCCCTTATCATCCTTTTCTCTGCCTCTTATTTATTCTTTCTCTACTTCCCCTCCTCACTTTCCAGTCTCATTCTTTCTGTCTCTTTTCATCCATTCTTCTTTTCTGTCTTTCTCATTCCTTCTCCTCTTCTTATTTTCGCACATTAACTTCCAACTCTCATCTATTCTTCTCTTCTTTCCTTCCCCTCGTCTCCTTCACTCTCTCCTCACCGACAGACAGACAGGAGCATTCCGTCCAATCAGGAGTCAGGTTTTTGGTCACATGCCGGTGGACAGTCCCATGCCGGCAGCTTTGCTCATGCAGGGTAAACCTTGAGCTCCTGCTTTTGGGAAATCGTGCGCCACCACGCGGCCGTTCTCGCCTCCGAGACCCGAAGCCCCTCCTCCAAAACCGCCCACAGCCGCCACGCCTCCTCCTCCTCCTCCTCCCGCCATCCCACCGAGTCTGGTGCTCATCATGGCGGCGTCTATGAGCTCCTGTGAGACAGAGAGGAAAAATCCAACTGATGCACAGTGAAGTTTACAGGAAGAAAAGTTTTGAAGAATCCGATTTTATTTGATTAAAATAATTAGTTGTAAACTGAGTGAAACAGAATCCAGTAAATCTGAAGTTAAACTGACCAACAGTGTGGCTTTGAGCTAAACGCTAACATTAGCCTGCTAACATGTTTAGAATTATCATCCGAGATTAGCAGGTTAGCATGCTAACATTTGCAAATGTGCACTAAAGACAGAAGTTTGGACGTTTGATTGTTGTTATATTTTTCAGAATAAACAAATCCTCGGTCACAAGAACTTTTAGAGACAACGTCAAACGTTTTGCAGCTACTTGGTTGTAGAGTCACAACAAACACCTCCACCTGATGATGGCGCTAGATATGTTTATGTGGGAGACATGTTTTTAATTAATGCTTTGAGGGACGTAAACAGGAAGTATTATGTTTCCATGGATTCGGAGAGCCCTGTTTTCTCAGCTTGTCCTTTCAGCTTCAGGTTTCATTGTTTCTTTCTCTTTTCAAAGTGGATTTAAAGATGTTTATATAGAAGTGTATGTCTCTCAACACGTGTTTCATGTCTGTGTTCAGAGTAACGATCTGAAAATCCTCCACGAGAGAGAAACTAGCAACCATCAGGAAAAACCACAATCAAACCTGTAAAGTACAAACTCACTGATTCTCAGCTACACACAAACATTTTAGTTTGAAGGCACAGTCGTCTCCGACAGTAATAACAGTAAAAGTTGTTCCATCCCTCAGTGAAACTAATGATGTGGATCCAGAGTTAATATCCTGTTTCGGGGCTCTGAGGCTCTCCTGCTCCCTCGCTGTTCGCCGCCTGGCATCAGCGGTCGTCAGGCAGATTGGTACAAATAGATCCCAGGTTTATTCATTTACAGGAGCAGCTCCTCTGAGCGTTCCCACATCTGAACATCAGAGTCAATCACTCATCTCCCTCCTGCCTTCACCTCCACGGCAGGAAGTTAACAGCTAACAATCCGTCTGCGTCGACTTCCAAACACTGTCAACACCAGGGGAACGTCTCTCTCTCTCTCTCCGTTTCTTTCCTTCATTCTCTGGTCTCTCGCCCTCATCACTGACTGTCACAGAGCGTTTTACTCTCAGGGCAACAACAGCATCTGTCTCAGTGCTGCAGCCTGCAGGCCACTACTGACACCTGCCATAACACTGCAGATCTTTGTTCAGAATTCAAAATCATTTTTATTATTTCACTAAATCGCAGGAGGAAAAATCTGCTTATTAACTTTTTTAATGAAAACCACTTTGACAAACCGTAAAACTGATAAACCTCCTTTAATTCTTTTCCTGGAGATTAAATTTGAAATAATCACAAAGAGATGAACTCGTTACGTCACATGAATCAAAGTCAACGGAGGTGACGGCAGAATGACGTGAATTTTTCTGGGATTTTTTTCTCCTTAGCTCCATCATAACATTTTGCATTAAATGAAAACTATTGGATGTTCATGTTCTTGTTGGCCTGCATCTCAATCATAATTTTAAAAGATGTGGAAATGGCAGCAGAGGAAGGACGACATGTTGTCTGGACAACGCTGCCGTTTTTTCAACTTTGGAGCGAACGCAAGCAAATCAGGTGTTGGATATTTTGGTGATTGTAATTTCTGGATCCACAGGAGCCATTTGATTTGAAACATTATCCTGTTGAAACAAATGCACTCCATGTGTGAATACTCAGTGTACTTCAGTGTACTCCGTGTACTACATGACTGAAGAATCTGATTTGACACACAGCATCCGTCCACCCTGCATCTACTCTGTATCCCAGCAGCCTCAGTTCAACGCCACCTCGTCTTCAGTGTAACGAACAAACATACGACTTCATGTATCTGAGGACGTGTGGTGGTTTGTTGCTGTATTGATTATTCGTCCCGTTTGCTGCAGTGACTACATCCACCTCTGCAGCAGGTAACCGCCGGGTAACGCTGCTCCATCTGCTCTGACTGATGAAATCCGCCACACGTGATGTGTCACTGCCGCCGTCGGCGAGGGGTTTTTGTAAGTCCTCCCTGTGTGTGAAGAGAACAACAGAAGTCCAGCAGAGCAACAGACTGGTGCCGCTGCTGTGGAGAAGACGGCTCTAATGACTTGTTTGTTCCTTCTGAACAGCCCATCAAAGTCTCAGCATAAACCGGCACCGTCTGTAATGAGGCGGCCGCAGTTTCATCACACGCAGACGCCGGCGACGAAGAGGAGCTCGAGATCAGAGTGTCAGATAAACAGAGTTCAGCCGATGCTCTTTCAAACGGCAGCGAGGAGCCGTCACTCGATAAAGAGTTTGAATCCAGAGCTGCTGCAGAGACAAAGGTCCTGATGTCCACGAATCATAGCAACAGTTCTTCACTGAACATGTAGATTCATTCTGTTCATCCAGGTTTAGACAGAAACTCTAATTATTTCTAATTATAATTTGACTATAAGGATTTGACTGAAATCCCTCAAACGGCTGAATTCTAATGAAACGTGGTTCAGAGATTCATGATCCCCTCGGGACGAACTGAAATAACGTCTGTGATTCTGACTTTTCATCATCGCCACCTGCAAAGTGACGGCTTTCCCATGAGCCTCGGCTGCAGCTTTCTGTTTAGAGCTGCAAATATTAGCATGCTAAGCTAAACTAAGATGGTGAGCAGGGTAAACATTATATTAGCATTTAGCTCAAATTGTTGCTACGTAGCCTCACAGAGCTGCGAGCACGAGTGCAGAAGCCCTGAAGCAGATTCTCAGGACTCCATCAAACTCACCTTCATCCTCCTCGACTCGATCCGAGACTTGTAGCAGAACTCGACCAGAGCCACGAGCATGGCGAGCCCCAAGCCGCCAATCAGAATATAAAACACTCCGGCCACGTTGCTCAGACTGAGCGCGCTCGTCTTGTCCTATCAGCACAGAGGGGAGGGGTCAGGGAGAACCAATCATGGTGCAGACAGTCGTCACATCACCAGAGTTTTGTCATTGACAAAAACCCAAAATCTAAAATAAAGTATCTGTCTAACCTAAGACACTTCTTCAGATTTCAAAGGCTGTGACACGGAGCAGCGTGTTTTATTTCAGTAGCACTGAGGTTAGTAAAGTAAACACCTGGGTGTTTTCCAGATGCACTGTGGGAAAAGTTTTTGGTGCTTTACTTCATCTTAGAGAATAAAACTGTGCAGGACTAAGTCGTGACCCTTTAATTTAAACTTCCTTCTCTGTGGCCTCGGATCACAGCCTTTGACTGAACATATTTATCTGTCTCATGCAAATTCATGCAACTCAAACAAAATCAGGGAAAATAAAATAATCTGTCTCCAGAGAGCGTCAGTTATGAAAATGCTCTACACTTCACACTGCAGTTTATTCAGCACTGAAATAAAGAAGTGATATTTGTGCTGTAAAATATTACTTCTGTCATTTCAACTTCTAGAGAAGCACAAAATAAAAAATTAAAATTAAAAGAACATTATTCTAAAGAAAATGAGAATTTATTGAGCTCTGGTTTTGTTCATCTGACACATGCATCACTTCGTGTCGTTGGGCGTGACATGACTTTGCTTTCTCATCCAACAGCATGCGACCTGTCTGGAAGTGAAATAAACGACATCGTGAACGAGGCCTTTTCTGCGACACAGTGTGGAGCTGGGACGAGCCTATCAGAGGGCTTCCTCTCCAAACTGTCACATCAACCTCAGCCAATCAGCTTCAGAGAAAAACAGATGAAAGACGCTTTAAAGTCAGACTGAAACAGGCAAACTGATATTTATTTTACTGGGAGACGTTTGAATCTTTAATGGTTTAACTTTATCAGATGAAGTAATAAATAAATATTAGTTGACTAACTACACAAATAAAATGAAACTTCACAAAATGTCTGAGTTGATTCTAATTCATTTTCTAAACATTTGTTTTCAAACTATAAAATAAAATAAACCTAGTGAATAAGTAAACTCCATCAGGTACAACATGGCCACAGCTTCAGCTCATTTATAATCCTCAGACACTCTCTGATGCTCTCACAACTGTTTAAGTCCCAAAATGTTTGAAAAGTAGTTTTTGCTTTTAAGTTTAAAGTTTATAACTTAATTATACAAAATATTATGTTGTTTAATAGATGATCCGAAATGTTGTATTTGTTGATTGTTGTCCTGTTAAATAATGAAAAAACTCTAATTTGAAATAAGAAAATAAACATAAAACATTAAGAAGTATATTTGCAGCATGTCCTGACGTCTCTCACTTGAGGAGAGTTTCAGTCTGAAGTTAAAGTCGTCTTTTTGTCCTCGTCAACGTCAGACTGAACGTCTCTGTCCGTCCGTTAGTTACAGTTTGTTACTCAGAGCGAACAGGAGGCACATGACAGATTGGAGACAAAACATCATCAGTGTGCAAGTGAAGGGAAGTAAGGGGGGGGGAGCTGTGGTCAGTGGCTTCGATTTTATTTGGTCAGCAGCCAAAGACAGAGAGAGAGAGAGAGAGACAGAGAGAGAGAGAGAGAGAGACAGAGAGAGAGACAGAGAGAGAGAGAGAGACAGAGAGAGAGAGAGAAAATCAGGAAAATATATTTTAAATATATAGAAATGTGTTTGATTAAAATTAAAAATGAGAATCTGATATTTGATTCTGGAGTTTCTCCTTCAGATTTCTCACATAGATGCAGAATATTTATTTATTAAGACGACGACAATGAAAAAGAGTCTGATGACGGACTCAAAGTAAAATGTAAATGTTGCACCTGCAGGCCGTCGTGGACTTTGACATTTTAAAAGTGAAGTGACGTCTGTCTGTCTGCGGCTGCTTCAGGGACTGTGCTGACCGGAGGATTTTCTGGAGAACAGAAGGAAAGCTGAGCAGAGAAAAGCCTCAGAATAAATCTGCTGGATTTCTACTGATCTGAAGACATGAAAAAGCTCTTATCTCCAAAACGTCTGCTTCGTCAGAGTCGGCTGAAGTCCAGCTCAGTGGAAACTAAGTCCAGAAAATAAACTCTGAATGCAAAAAGCAGAGTACAAACTGGAGTCACAAGGTTTTTCTGTCCCGTCTTTATTCTAAACGTATTTACACACGATCATCTTGTCCTTTGTTTTTCCTCCTGCGCTTCAGAAAGATCAGCTGAGCAGCAGAGTTACACTTTAAAAACAAAAAGGTTTTTCATGACAACTAAAATATAAATTCTCTGTAAATGCAAAGGTGGATTTTTGTGCTCGCAGCAACTGAATCTATTTCAAAGTTTGACATTTTGTTTTTTCAGGAATAGAAACAGAAGCACACTTCTAGGACCAGCGGCTGGGTAGCTTAGCTTAGCACAAGTAGAACTACGTTATAGTTAGCTTAGCTCAATCCACAGGTAACATAAAACCTCTAATGCTCACTGATGGACTTTGTTTTATCTACAAACAAATATATAACATGCTAATCAATAAGCTTTAGATAGGATTCATATGCTGATGAGTTACATCCAGGTGACGACTTATTGTTATTCAATTTGAACGTTAACAGATTAAAAGTCAATGAAAAGAAAAAAGAACTGGATCAAAAATGTCAATTAGCATCAGATTCTTTGTTAAAAAACTAAAACAGCTTCGATACTTGAAGAAATAATGACAACGTGAAAAACCTTTTTCTTTTCAGAGTGAACCCGCTGAGTTCTGGGGTGTTTGGTTCGTGTCGGGGGACAGGGGGGTTGGGGGGTGGGGGGGGTTAACCAACACATGAGCGTGGGACCAGGCCAGAGCGACCTCAACAACTGACCTTTCTGCCGGAGTCCTTGTGTCCACACTCCCCCTTGTCATACCACCACTTGTTTTTCAACTTGTCTAAGACGGCTTGTTCATTGAGCTTCAGTACGGCTAGGTTTACTGGGATTCTTCACAGAACCATGGGAGGAAGGGAGGGGGGTGGGGTGGGAATAACATAAATAACATTATGCACCTCCATGTTATCTTATGTTATTGTTCAGCTGCACAGAGACAGCGCTGCGGCAGCAGCAGCGGCCGCGGCAGCGACGATATTAGCAACAGTAGCATTAGCTGAACAGAAGCTGTGACACGCTACAGAGAACATCTCAATAACAGCGACAGAAAAGAAAAGAAACAGAAAGAACAGACACAATCTCACAAATAAAACTGTTCTAGAAACAAATGTCAGCATCAAAGTGATATGCGTTAATACTCCATCTAGCTTGGTTTAGCCTGACTCCCTGTGTGCGAGATGTGTATTACTATATCACTTTGGGTAACCGGCAAGAGCTGAACACACTCCGGCATCTTTAGAAGAATCGGACTCATGCAGGAACAGTCCGATATCAACTGTTTCCTGCTGAAGGAGCGATGCTTTTTATGTTTTGGAGCAAATGTTCATCAGCAAAGAAAAACTTCAGCGGTAACTTGACCCAGGAGGTTACGATTTCACCCCCGTCCGTTTGCTTGTTGAACATTTCTTTAACGTTGTCAGAAGATGTTTTGTAAAATACTTCCTGGATCAGACCGAGGACCAAATACTGTGAACAACACCACGGATTTATTCTAACTTTCAGTGGCGTCACCCGGAGTGTTCAATGCTTGATAGTCAAGTTGCGAGTTGTTGCCGGTTACCCTGGTGTGCCATTGCCGTTGTCGTTAGCTGTTGGGGTTACGGTGATCTGACCTTGGAGTCCCCTCCCCCGGTGCCGCACTCTCCCTTGTCATACCACCATCTGTTTTTCAATTTGTCCAACAGGCCCTGCTCGTTCAGTTTTAACACTGCCAAGTTAACAGGGTTTCTACGAGGATGATAATCACAATAAGGGATAAAAGGGAACTAAGTGTTAATGAGCAGAGGACCGCCATCGAGAAATAGCAACATCATTACATGTGTGACGACAGGCAGACTGGTGAAACTGTAACATGAATTCACTGAGGGAAAGATTTACTGCTCTTCAACACAGACGTCTTTAAAATGTTTGTGTGTCACTTCCACAGAGCGTCAGTCTGAAGGATTCTTCTATCACCTTGTTATTAAAGGATTTGATTTCTTCTTCAAAGTTTAAAATACTTTAAGTACTTTGTTGAGGTTTGAGGATGTTGGTTCACGTGGTCATTATTACCACAGCCACTAGAGGCTGGTCAGAAATAACCAGAAGTTGTAATTAGCTGCTTGTAAAGATCTCACAAACAGCAGAATCTGTGGACGCTGTCGAGACTTTAAGAGTTGTGCAGTGACTCTGAGATTCACTGAGATTCTCTGGGAGAAGTGAATGGAAAGTCCTTGTTGTTGTGAGTTTTTAATGATTGGATGAAGCTTGTGTTGAGCCCAGTGATAAGCTCCTGGCGAAGGTTGGATATTAAAAACGAAGACGTCTGTAAGTCGTGAAGGAAAAAAACATTTTATAACCGTCTGGACTGAAAAACCGTAAATGAATCCCAGAATTGACGTCTTCTTATTCATGCTCATTTATTACCTGATAAATAAAGGAGAAACAACATTCATACTTGTAGATTCTCACAATGTGAAATATCAAATAACTCAAGTTAAAACAATTGTTGATGAACAAATGTGAATTTTGTGGCGTCCTGTATTTCACAAAGAATCACCAAAAGCTGCCTGTTGTTCTCCTTTACATACCAGAGATGACGGAGGCAGCAGAGGAAGCAGTGATGATTTAATGCTGATAAAAACAACACGAATCATTAAAGTGACTCAGCCGCTGGTGCTTCAGTTTGAAGAGACGATAACACGATTAACATCATATTAGCAACAGAAGAGTTTTTGTTCTAAAGTGAATTTTACATAGAAACAGTCAGAAATCAAGACGAGGAGAATAAAAACAGTCCAGTTAAAATATGAACAAATTAAAATCACGTGAATCCAACTTATCTGTTTGAATGAATGTTTGTATTTGAGTTTAAAGACGATGAATTGAGAGGATGTTATATTAGATGATATAAATAAAAATAACTCTTATTAACGGAAGATACGATTATTTTATCTGGACCAGAAGAGTTCAAACTGATTTTTAAAACATAAAAAAGACATGAATTGTGACATTTGAGAACAACGCTCCAACAGAAGCACAGTCATCGCACGTTTTACCACAGCAACATGAGAATAAAGCAGATGCAGCTTAATGAGAGTGTTCAGAGGAAATGATGACACGGAGCAGACGACTGTCAGACGTTAGCGCAGAGAGACGCTCGACCCAGAGACAGAGGACGACTCACAAGCTGCAATTTGTAAGTGAATATTAAAGTGATTACATAAGAACCTCAGTGTTCAAGTGTCTGGAAACAGCAGAAGAAACCGCTCGGCTGTTTTCAATATTATCAGTTCATGTCACAGTTCGTTCATTTGCTTTACACAAATGTAAAACCATTTTTCTGCGGATGTGGAAAGTCAGTTTGCTCGGCTTTAATTTGCCGTCTCAGCAACACGTTTTTACTGCGATGAAATGATGAAAACACAGGAACATACGTTCAGCGTGTGCTGATCTCATCTCTGAAGTCATTTCCTCTCTGAGTCTGGGTCGGCTGTAAAATGCTGATGTTCGGCAGAAAGAATGAGAGCAAGATGTTCTCTCACAGAACATCTGATACAAACATGAACGCTGGAGGAAATCTATGCTGCTGTCAGGTGAAGGTTTCGGAGTTTGAGCTGAAGTCAGGTTTTTGGTTTTGTTTGGTGTTCGGTCAACATCTACGACAGGAAGTTAAGTGTCCAGTTCAGAAGTAGAGTTTCTCTAAACACTGTTTGTTAACACATTATTAACTCGGGACGTTTCCTCTCTGAGTCTGAAGCTTCATGTTTGTTCATGTTTCATCTCATCTGTTAGTTTTAGTTTCTCTTTGTAATTTAAATATATATTTTTATTTTTATATTTTTAGTCTACCTATACTTGACTCTGATTGGTTTCTAGACGGGGGGGGTAGGACTGCAGCTGCTTCTTCTTCTTCTATGGTTTAATGTGTCTCTACTTCCTGTGATTGGTCCAAAAGTCCAAACTGTCCAACAAAGTGTTTTCACTGTGAACTAACCGGAGATTCTCATTGATCTTAAACCAACAATTCAATCTAATATTTGCACATAAACTAACTTGATACAAATCAAACTGAATCACTTCGTTAACTTGACTTTTATAAAACAACACAACAACAGAAGGAAAAAAGAAACTGATAAAACTTCAATGTTGCAGTTGGTTGAGCGAGCAGATTTCATCACTGCTCAGAGAAAACGTTTATAGTTCTGCTGAATAATTATCGTTGTTCGTATCAGAACCAAATTGCTTTTCCATGAAATAAAGATCAACTAACTTTGTGATGAGGCTCATTAAAATCTTGGTTTTTGTTTCACCTGACAACAGCATGGTTCATATCGATGTGTGTCTTCAGTGTTGTGGTGATGGTAGAGGCAGACAGACAGACAGACAGACAGACAGACAGACAGACAGATAGACAGACAGACAGACAGACAGACAGACAGACAGACAGACAGACAGACAGACAGACGGGCAGTAACAGATGACAACAGACAGGTAAACAGGCCGACAGGGCAGGAACAGGCAGACAGACACATACTGACAAAGACAAACAGAAGAGAGAGATAGACAAGACAGACAGAGAGACAGATTAAGAGACTGACAATCAGACAGACAGAGAGACAGACAGACAGACTAACACACAGACAGTCCATCATGGTCGGGTTAGTTTTTATCACGTTTACAGATTAGTGATGTTCACAATTCATCGTTTAACCAACATGAATCTGTTTCTGGATAAAACCAGCTGCTGAGGACTGAGGTCGACCTGGACCCTTTATTTTATTCTACGTTTCCATGTTGACAGAAACTGTAGATAAAGATGGACGAAGCTGAACTATCTCGGATATGAACGCTGCCATCTTGTGGTGATGGAGTAATTTGCAGTCAGAGTCTGTAAAGATCGTGGGGTGGAGCTGTGGTATCGACGTCCCACCCAATCCTTGAGTCAGACTCAGCTGTCAATCATGACGTCTCCGCCTGTTTCTATATCATCAATAACGAATTAAACCAAACCGATCAGAAACACTTGAACAAACATCAGAGAGATGAGAACGAGCTGAAACGACAGAAACATTTATCTACTTTGATTTTTTAGTTTGGTTCATGTCCCGTCTTCTAACATGGAGGAGGTTTATGACCGATACTGCAGCCAGACACCAGGGGGCGATCCAGATGATTTGACTTAACTGCAGACAAGCTGTCATTTCGTTCATCTTTATTTACAGTCTCAGATATCGGAGATGAGACCAAGTCACTGTTTCTCGAGTCTCAGGGAAGAAACGTGACATCACGTTCTGACGTGTGACGAGTTCGTGCTACGCAACTGACTGTCGACGCGTGGTCACAGATCAGAGTTCAATAATTTAACATGTGCTGATAACATGAATCAGTATATTTGCACATTTGCTATTCTTCTAATTTCCCACAAAAGACAACACGAGACACCAGCGTCACACTGACTGTCCAGATATTCAGAGTGTACCTGAGGGCCGATCCTTTGGGCGTGGCCACTCCGTAGCCTTTAGAGTCCAGGTTTCCTCCCACTTTCATGGTGTCGCAGGGCTTCCTCTGCTCGATGTACTCATTCATGGAGGACTCCAGCAGGTAGGCGTACTTCCCCTTCGACTTCCGGACCCGCAACACACCTTCGTCTGTGTTCCTGACGAACACTGACGGGTCTGCGCTCCGCATGTACGACCACATCTTCTCAAAAACGGCGATCTTTGACCTCTAATGAAACAGAAAAAGAGGATAACGAGGTTTAGCTATAGCTTGTTGACGTACACTTCTCCATTAACTTTACATAACAACATTAATTTACATTAATCCATAACACTTCTGTAAAATGAGTGTAAAAAGAATTTCCCCTTGTGGGATAAATAAAGGAAGTTTAAGTTTATTACAGGACAGCTCCGATGTTTCGTTACATATCTTGTTGTCAACTTGTTGCTCACGTGCAGTTTGCACGTTACAAACTCTGATGGTTTAGCACAGTTCAGAAATAGTTGAGGCTTCAATCGTTATTGTGAATTTAGAAAGACGTCCTCACCATAAAGAACTCTTTGGTGGAGCCTCCGTCCAGGGTCCCATAGGAGATCTCTGTCTGCTTGGCCAGGTCCTCTGAACCCTCTATGGGGGAGACCATCCTCTCTACGGTGAGGAAGGCTGCCAGGTTGGCCGTGTAAGAGGAGATGATGATGAGGGTGAAAAACCACCAGACGCCTCCAACGATCCGACCTGAGAGAGACCTGGAGACGAAACAGATCTGTGGGTCAGACTGGAAGACACACACACACACACACACACAGTGTTTGTGTTTTGTTTTAAAGAATAATTCCTGCTTATTTGAATCTGCTGAGTTTCCCACAGTCGTCTTCTTCTACTCGTCTACTCAGACAACAGTTTGTGAGGCTGAGGTCCATTCACAAGACATGAGAGCGTCTCTGTCTTCAACCATGAAAACAGCTGAGCAGGAATATTGTGTTTTAGGAATAAGAGTGTTCAAAGTTGAGAAAAAGAGTTGTGATGATAGACTGAGGATTAAAAATGTGAGTGTCTTACCTGGGAGAGATGTCACAGCCCTGCTGCATGAAGGCCCCGAGAGAGAACCACAGAGAGTTAAAGATCCCAAAGTCGTTGGTGTGTTCAGGCGTCTCCTTCTCTTTCTGCTGGTTCTGGTTCTGAGCCTGAGGGAACCCTGACAAAACAGAGCCATGTGATGAAGGACTGACCGGGCAGCAGCGAGGTAAACACCTCAACAATGATGAGGTACCTGAAGAGTGAGCGAGTTCGGAGGACGACGTCGGCTGAGCTCGTTGAGACGTGGAGGAGGGGACGGTTTCATCCTCGTCATCAGAGTCCTCCCCCTCCCATTCGTAAGGACTGAACCGACTCACCTTAGAAACAAAGACGTCGTCATACGAGGACACAATCTGAGACCATGGTTCACGAGACACTTTTCTTTTGGGTTTTTTTAAACTAAATTAAATTTTCTGTCCAGTTTCATGAGTGTGTTTGAATAAATGAAGAACTGTGGAGGAGAGTTGATCCTTTTAATAAACACAACCAAATGTCAGTTCCTCCACTTAAGTAAAAATACTCTGTGACAAGTAAAAGTGTTGCATGCATTCCTCAGTACTTGTTTCTTTTTATGTCTAAATTTCCTTCATCATAATAAAATATAATTAATTGTTTTATGATCGTAGATTTTTTTTCAACTCAGAAAACTGATGCTTGTAAAAGAGAAGATGTGATTTAATGACTCTACTCGTTAACTAACGTGATAAACTTCATGTAACTTTACAACCAGGTCATTAATTACGGCCTATTTCATATTAGCTGCGTAACCACGCCGGCCCCGCCCCTCCTCACCAGGAAGAGCACGACGCTGACGCCGATGTAGGCGAAGACGATGCACATCCAGATCTCGTAGGCCAGCGGGTCGAGGAAGGAGAAGACGCCTGGTTTGGACTTGGTGGGTTTCTTGATCATGATGGAGATTCCCAGAGACATGAAGGGTTTGGTGAAGTCGATCACCTGCTCTCGCACCAGAGTGATGGTGAGCGGGGCGACCGCCACGTCGGCTTTCTGCGGGGGGGGGGGGGGGCAGAAACATGAACAGAGAATTTTCACTGTGAATGTTTTTTTTTTTTCTGCTCAACAAAACCTCGTACGGCAAAAAACGTGGTGTCCGACACTCACCCCGTACACCAGTTCTCCCACCATGCCGTTCCACATCTTTGTCGCACTGTCTCTGGCGCCGTACTTGCCGTCACCCACCAGTTCGAGGCGGTAGGCGAAGCCGACGTGTTTGGCGATCTCCGAGGCCAGTTCGGCACAGTAACCTTCGTACTTGTCATTTCCTACTAACTGCTCGTGGTTCTTCTTCAGCATCATGTAGGGAGCTTCCTGTTCGGAGACAGACGTTGAGGACGTTTCATTTGTCTCTTCATTTATCTTTGAATTTGCTGCTGACCTTGTTTTGCTGCTTTCATGAGTTCACTTGAGTTTGAATTTATTCTTTTCTCTTATGCACAACTACAAACCTGAAGCAGGTTTAAGTCAAATCATTTTGGTTTGACTTTAGGATTCTGTCGGTTTCAAGGGTTCAGGAGGTTTTTAGGAGCTTTGAGTAAAGTTTCTGACGCTGTCGCCGACACAGGACGACTCACAAAAACTTAAGATCCAGACGTCCGACGACAAAAATCCTTCTTCAACCACGAAGAGTTAAAAAGAGAATATGTGACCTCAGACTGGATAAACACTGACACATGCATGAAGAGGATATGACGCCGCCAAGAGGCGACTAAAGTAAACGCAGCATCAAAGGTTTAAAAATATGAAGACGATTTTAAACAACTTCATGAAAAGTTCCAATACTGAGAAATGTCTCGTTAATACAAATGTCCTCAGCAACAATAAACATTTCTAACAATATGTCTCATGGCTGTTTTTCAAACGACCATTCCGACCCAACACTCTAACCACACGGCAGCAGGATGAGCAGCAGGCGTCTTACCAGGATGGTGGTGACGACGTAGGTTCTGTTCTGCAGACCGTGGACCTCCTCCAGCACCGGCCTGTAGACGGCCGTGTTCACATAGCCCCTCCTCTCGTTCCAGTAGCCGATCTGAACGCACGACAGCACTGTTACATCACAGCTGTTATCTCTTCACCACCTCCCCCCATCGTTAAACGTGTGGACAGAGGTGTAGTCTTCTTCATGTCTCTGTTCACACCTGCAGCTACTTAATGCTCATTAATGTGAAGCTCGGTTCTGTGGGGTCGTGTTGTCTCTGAAAGCTGCTGACTGGACTTAATACAAACTGTGAAGTCATCACTGTGTCAAATTATGGAAAATAAACTTCATGAGATTCAGGAAAATCTTCACAAAGCCACTGTCAGTGTTTCAAAATGTGTGTGTAACGATGTCATCACAGCTCATGGTGTAACCGTGTGTGATGGAGGTGAACAGAATCCTGCGAGTCTGCAGCTTTCTGAACCAAACAAGTGCTGCAGCAGCTGATCTAACTGATCATCGCACCTTTAATCGGAGAAGAGGGAGCTAATTAGTGAAATGAGCTGATGCGGTGAAAAGCACCAAACGTCTGTTGGAATTAAAACCATTTAACAAAAGAAAAACAGCCGCAGCACCTTCGTGGCTCCTTTGTGGCTGAGCTCCATCACAGTCACAGTGTAGTTGGTCCGATGTCCTCGCTCGTCAAACTGAACGTGACCCGTCAGACCTTCGAGACGCACCTGCCGATACAGATTCAGATTCTGTCATTCTTCATCTATTCATACTTCCACTGCTGCTCCTGAAACTCTGTCGCCAAAATGACAAAAATCTGTTTTTATTTATCGACTTTCTGATGATGCTTATTAATGTCGTGTGTTGCAGTTTGACCTCATGGTGGTGCTGTTGAGTTTGAAATCTTAAACGGGAACATTATCCCACTCAGGACAAAGACGCGTCCACGTCGTCCCAAGAGAAGAGAAGAAACTCAAACGTCTCGACTTGCTGCTACAGACGAGCAGCTACTTTTCCAAACTTTCAACTTGAGGAGCCAGAAAGTCTCAAAGCATATTTTACTGCATGTTGGCCTCAGCTGGAGGAACGGAAAGAGATGCCATGACATCCCAGAGCTGATGGATGTTCTGAGAGTGAAACTGACTGATCTGGGTCAGTCTGTGAGAAGCTACAGCCTGTGTGAGATAAAACCGTCTGAACGGGAAATAGAACCACAATGAGAATCATTAATGAATGTGGGAAAACAAAACCCTAAAAATATATTTAGTGTTGTTGTTGTGTCTTGTTCTGAAATCTTCTTGACATTCATCGCACAAACCACAGGATGTACACGTGTTAACAGATTTAATGGCCATCGTGTGTGTTGTGTATTGTGTACATGTGTGTAGTTGTGTACCTGTTGCAGGGCCCTCTGGATGTCAATGCCCTGTCCCCAGGGAGCGGGGGGGTTGGCCAGACACTCCCCTGCGTTGCCGCGGCGAGAGATGTCGATCCGCTGCCGTCGCAGGTTGTGGAAAGCCGTCGCCATGGCACTCACGCCGTCGTAGGTCAGAGCTCCGGTGTACTGAGGAGTCGAGACGAGCGAGAGTCACCGTCACTTGTTGTGGACGAACACGTCATCGTGTGTGTGTGTGGATGTAACGTCTCCATCTGAGTCGGATAATTCCTGTTCACAGTTTTGCTACGTAACCAATTTTGTAGGTTCACAAATAAAAAATGATGTAATTCAGTACAACTGCACAGTGTGTGTGTGTGTTTCTGTACCTATATCTGTGTGTGTGTGTGTGTGTGTGTGTGTGTGTACCCTGAGGCTCCGTCGGGCCAGTTTCAGGTCTTTGCTGTCGAAGTCCAGCCAGTCCTGGTTGATCTTCTCCACGGCCGGATCGGACCAGTTCATCAGCTGGAAGCCCGTCACGTTGGGCCCCAGCTTCTGAAACTCTGTGACGTTCAGGTCCATGAAGCCCTGAAACACAAACACACACAAACACACACAAACACACAGACACACACTGTGATTGACTGAACTCCGCCTGAACCCACACACACATACACGTGTTCCAGTAAATAGACAGACTCACCAGATTGGCCAGGATGTAGTGGTAGTTCTTCAAGTTTCTCTTCTGAGCAGCAATCTGAGAATAAACGATATGCTAATCACATTTTCTGATGTTTCTAATGATGATAAAAATAATTCATTACAGATTCATCACACTGTGTGTGTGTGTGTGTGTGTGTGTGTGTGTGTGTGTGTGTGTGTGTCCTCTCAAACAGCTGCTAATTGGACGACTCAGTTTCTCTTTGAGGAATAAATTGCTCATCTTCACCATCAGAAAGCGACGGAGGGAAAGAGAAAAGGGTCCTCTCAGATTTAGAAGAGCCAACTGACACAAGAGAGGAAGAGGAGGAGAAAGAAGAGGAAGGACGATGAAGAGAGAAGCTGGAGGAGGGTAAGAAGGAGGTGGAAGGAAGAAACAGCTGTAGGAAGGAAAGAGGAGGAGGAGGCTGAGCAGCACCTGATAGATTCTGCATGAAGCTGAAGAGAAATGATTTCAGCTGCAGCCAACACACGTGTGTGTGTGTGTGTGTGTGTGTGTGTGTGTGTGTGTGTGTGTGTGTGTGTTACCAGGTTGAGGATGGAGTTGAGTCGGTCCAGCTCACAGTTGATGATGACCTGATAGTCCTTCTTGAAGTCCAGGTCGGTGAGCAGCTTGACGAAGGCGGCCTCCGTCAGCGTGTCCAGGTTGATGGAGGTCACCTGCCAGGTCTGCTCCGCCGCCGTGTCCAGGATCCTCTGCAGCACCGACAGACCTGAGACCGTCAAATTACCCATGAGTCAGTGTTCCAGCATCAACTAGCTCAATGTCGCTGAGCTTACATCCATCAGCTGTAGCACATGTTTGAGGGTCGAGGCGGACAGGTGGACCAGTGGATCACAGACCAACATACTGAGACCAAAACATCATTCAAGCTCTGAGAGGTCTCGTTGGCCGTCTAGTTCAAACCCCAAAACCTTTTTTGCTGTGAGGAGACAGTGCAAACCACTATACCACCGTGCCACGCCAGAGGAGGACACCCGTCAAACCAAGAGCTAAAACCACAACATTTCAATTTTCTGTGTAAATCTTTCTCTGGAGATGTTTAGAAGTGTTTTCGTCGTTTCTACACTTTTTCGAATTTTCTTTCTCGACAAACATTTTCCGCCTCGTCGCTCCTGAAGGAACTTTTCTGTTGAGGGTGGATTTAAAGAGGCGTCGGCTTCTCAAACGTCAAGCTGTGTTTTTTCCAGAGGAGTCAGACTCTTGTGATGTTGTCTGTCTGCCTCCGGCTGGACTTGGACTGGGTGAATCTTCAAAAAGCTGCTTTACACACACTCGTGATGAGTTTGATTTTAGTTCCAGTTCCTGATTTGAACAAGGGAAACAGATAAATATCAGCGATGAGGACGAAGATCTGAGATCGGAGGAGAAGCTTCTCAGGCCAAACTGGACTCTTGTCTTTCAGTAGTCTCCTCTCATGGGCTGTTCATTCATTATTTACGCAGAGAAACCCGACCCCCCACAGTCAGAGCCTCAGAAACGTGACGACTCACAATCAAATCTGCAGCAGGACGGAAAAAACAAGGCGTCTTAGCCTCACGGGGAATTCTGCAGTTTTGCACAAGCTTGATCCAAAGATTTTAACAGTTTATTCATCAGTGATTATAACAGCTTCACAAACACTGTTCACTGAAACCAACACGTATTAACCTCATGGTGGCGCTACAGTCAAGGGGATCAGAAGGATACATCCTCTGGAACCATGAAAATGGCAGAGTAGCAGTAGCTTGTTGTCGGTGATGGTCGAGTGTAACTTTAAGAAATGAAGCTCATGTTCAGGTTCATCACTTGGAAACGTTAACCTGCTCTAATGTAACAGAGACAAAAGATCATCGCTCCAGATGTTTAGAAGTGAAACAAGAAGCCACAGCTGGATCTGGATTTAATCTGAAGGAGGGAAACTGACCAATGAGAAGCTCCGATCAACAACCATCGAGAAATTAATCTGCCAATGTCGAGTTTCTACAAACTGACAGGTTCTGATCTGAAACTGTGAGTGAACTCACATCAGCATTTTACACACACACACACACACACACACACACACACACACACACACACACACACACACACACACACTCACACACACACACACACACACACACACTCACACACACACACACCTTGTACAAACGAGTCAGCCAAATTCAGATAGACTTCAAAGACCAGTGAGGCACATGTAGTAAAAGAGACTTCAAAGATACTGTCTCTCTCTCTCTCTCTCTCTCTCTCACACACACACACACACACACACACACACACACACACACACCTACATTAACTCTGTAAAAAATATAAACACGTTTTTTTCCAGAACCTCTGGAATCCAGTCTTGACCACGTCAGATGTCACTTTTCATACAAACTACAAATCCCACATATCTTGAAAATATTAAAATCCTGTGACTCAGGCTGAATACTGGAGCATGAGACTCAAACATTTAGAGAGATTTCCATTTGATTTCATGGTGCAGCTGTAAATCTGAAGCTCCTGCTGGAAACACTGAGACCAGAACAGTGGAGGCTGGGCCGGACATCACAGCTCTGTAACACATGGCAAAGTGTCCGCATACTTTTGTGCATGTAGCGATTAGCAGATGCAGAGCAAAGACTCAGGAAACTTTGCAGCCGTTTGATCGTCTGATGGGAAACTGCTCATTAGCCTCCACACAGTGACAGTGTTTACAGCTGCAGTGACGCACCACACACACACACACACACACACACACACACACACTGAGAAACACAAAGTCAAGTGTGTTAATGATAACGTATAACATTCAATTAGGGACAGAGCAGAGTGAGACACCGAGAGAGGAGAGATGAAAGATAAAAACAGGGAGCTGCACGAGAGAGAGAGAGAGTGAGAGAGAGCGAGAGAGAGACAGAGACAGAGAGAGACAGAGACAGAGAGAGAGAGAGCAGATGAGTTTTATAAATATAGACACTAATCTGCTCATCTGATTTACATAAACATCCTGTATGTGTGTTATTTCTAAGAGAGGAGAGGGGGACAAAAGAAGGAGAGGAAAAGAAAGGGAAGAAGGGAGGAGGAGGAAGATGAGAGGCGCACAAATGTGTTTCCATCACACATTTTTTCCAGCAGACCTCTTACAGTGAATTACAGCATCAGCCTCCATCTGTCCACCGGGCCGACACCGGGCCGGGCCGACACCGGGCCGACTCGGGGCCGACATGAAATTGTGTTCAGGCATCTACAGAATATTCCCTTCAGGGTGAGTTGCACTAACTTGAATGGTAAGTTTTAATAATATATGTGACTTATTAACTTTGTGCCACCACCGGGTCAATCCAATTCTCTGGTTTGTGATTAAACATCTGAAAAACTAATCAGACTCTCCGTCTCTGTCCTCCAGTGATTAACGCTCCCACCATTTCCAAAAAGTTCCTAAATCACAAAAAGATTTAATCATGATAAAAGAAACGTTACTTTTGCTTTGATTTTTTTTTACTTTAGAAATGTTCAACGTGAACTTTTCTCTGAGGAGAAATTAACTCGACCTCCTGAGTGAGATCCACTTTTAAATAATCTCATCATCATTTTCAGTCTCCGAACTATAAAATTTAAATTTAGTGTCTTTGGAAAATACTTTTCACACTGAAACACTGATGATGGTGCAGAATCTCTTCTTTCCTGGTCCCTCGTTAAACATGTTGATATTCTGGACTCACTCACATTGAATCTTTAACTTTATAAAAGCTCTGTTCGGTTTGATTTAACCCTGATTTGACCCAAACATCACACAATCAACGTGTTTGAACACGTTCTCGCAGAACTCGGCTTTAAACTCATTTTTATCATTGACAGTATTTTTTTTTTCCAGAAGCCAATTAGCTGCGTCCCCACTGGACCGAACGACTCGTCTCATCAATGTGCTTGATTGTTTTTCGCTCCTCTTAACGATTCGTTGTTTACTCCCCTTCAGAGACACTTTGAATTCAGGGGAGTCGATTTATTACAAGTCTCACCAAAACTCCAGAGATGAAATCAAGACAAACATAAAAACATCTCAAGTGTCGAGTTACGTTGAAAACAGTGATCGCTTTCCTCCTGTTTCTTCAACCTGAAGAAAAGAAGAAAAATAGCAAACTGTCTGTCCTTCTCCGACCGTCTCGCTCTTCACAGAGCTCGTAACGAGTGTGTTGGAGCGTGAATAACAGTGTGTGTGTGTGTGTGTGTGTGTGTGTTAGCAAGACATTAGCCTAGCGATGCGGCAGCAGCAACCACACAAACTAAATCCGTTTCATGTTCAATTACACAGGATCTCTGTTCATGCGAGTTGATGCTCCCTGGTTTATTTTCTTAGCAGCTGCTGTCTGCGCGTCTCTCTGTCGTCCCGTCCGCTGATTTATTTCTATTAATGAAAAGGTTCACTGAGCCACAACCTACAACACTCTGGATAGATGCCTTGCTCAGCGGCACTTGTGTAGAAAAGAGAGAAATAAAACGGCAGCAGCGGAGGAGAAGTAGAAAGCTCTCTCAGTTCTCTGGACACTTCAATGAAGCGAGGAGAAGAGAGGAAGTAAAGTTAGAAAACATATATATATATATACATATATATATATATATATATACATATATACATATATATGTATATATATATACATATATACATATATATGTATATATATATATATATACATATATACATATATATATAACACTCTGTCTGGAAACTAAAAGTCACTACGTGTCCAAATAACCACACACAGGAGGAGGAGCATATCTCCGAAACACAACACCACGTCAGAGCGCAGCTGTCAGTCACTACGGAGGACGGCCTCTTCTGCAAGGCTGTATCCATGGCAACGAGACAGAGCGATAATTATGGGATGAGTCAGCGTCGATAACTTCTTTATCTGTGTGTGTGTGCGTGTGTGTGTGTACGTGTGTGTGTATGCGTGTGTGTACAGTACGTTTGTTATGTAATACATGGTCATGTTAGCAGTGTCAATACACACACACACACACACACACACAGACACACACACTTAAACACACACACACTAAACAGCTTTGCAGAGTCTGTTTACCAGCAGCCAGATAAGTTGAGAGCGTCACACTGTCGTGAAGACGATGCAGGAACTGAATAAAACAAAATGTTCCTCCTGTTTCTGTTTCCTCTCTTTACTTCCTCAACTCTCTTCCTCTGAATCCTCCTCACTTCCTCAACACCTTCCTGCTGCTGGGTCGGACTTCAGGGTCAAGAGCATCGACAGGTTTGTGGGTGTTTGAGGACTTGATTTATTAAATTTTAAAACATCATGTTGAACTGGTTCTCGTGTTTAAAGTAAAGATGTTTCCTCCTTTAAACACGGACTCTCCTGGTTTCCTCCGTAACTCTGAACTGATTTCACTCCAAACACTCTGTGAAAGTTTGGTTCTTGTTTTATATTAAGTACAAGTAGAGAACATGTGGCTTCATCTTCTCTTCTCTTTGAGACCGTTTCTACGTTTTTAAGCTCCTGGTCTCTGGAAGACTCCTCCGCCTCCGACAAACAGCAAACATCTCCCCGACAGATGTTGAGGAGCAGTAACATTAGACAGAGGCCGACGGTTACGTTTTATTCGAGCAGATAGACCCACACCGATGCTTCTTGGGCAGATGGAAGAAGCACCGACAAACCAACGACCAACATCAGATCACAGGCGGCAGGAAGAAACTACACCCGGCCTTTCAGTTTGTTCTCCTTGTTGTTCTCCAGGAACATATTCAGGGAATCACAAAGACACAAAGACGTCCTCCTATGATTTAGAAATGATGGCGACGGGTGAGAAACCGATGAGTCTGTGTCCTCACCTGAGTCGGAGCTGTACATGTAGACGAACCTGCTCCAGTCCAGCTGCTCCAGCAGAGCCATGAGCGGCTCCTGCAGCTGAGGCCGCAGCTGCAGGACGAACTGGTTGTTGGTCTGAACGGGGAAGGACGGCGTGACGAAGCAGACGTGCAGGGAGCCGCAGAACGACATCAGCATGTTGACCGTCCGCCGGTCGTACAGGCCCATGATGGCGTACACTCCCTTGGAGAACTGGGAGCAGACTGAGACAGGTGGAGAAACAGAGGGAGGAAAAAGAGAAGATTATTAAAAGAGAAGAGTTTCTCAACGAATCATCTGATCTGAAGGACAAAAAGTTCCCGGAGCAAATGTTTTCTGACGTCTTGTTTTGTCCGAACCCGAAAAGATTTTGACATAAAAAAGTAAAATGGAGCAAAATCGTCAACAAATAATCTGAAACCAGGAAATGTTTGACTTCAAACAACAAATGTTAAATGATTTTAAATCATCTCTTCAACTTTGTTAAACCATCAACTGTAAATAAAGACGACGACTCGTCTCCATCTTGTGGTGATGACGTCATTTGCAGTCGGACTCTGTGGAGCTGTGGTATCGAGGTCCCGCCCATAAACGTTCCTGACCAATCCTGTCAATCGCGACGTCTCCGCCTGTTTTTATTTCATCAAATAACTAAACTACTAAAAGGTCTCTGGGGGGGGGTTACTGCAGCCAGCCACCAGGGGGCGATCCAGATAGTTTAGCTTTAGCATTTAAAGCTGTCATGTTGTCGAATGGCTCAAGTGCTATTTTATTTATTGACAAATTCTCTGAAGTTTTTATTAGTTAGTAACTTGAAGTAATGTTTTAAAACTATGTAATTTGTGTTTCGCTTCCTCTTTTGAATCCTGCTCCCATCGAAACATCGTGAGTTCGATTCCTGCCCCGAACCAAAAGTCCTTCGGGAGAGAAACAAAGGTGAAATCTTTTTTTGTGTAGCTTTCATCATCCCTGTCTCTCTCTCTTTTAATATTCATCCCTCCATCCTCCACCTTCTGTCCTTCACATCTGTCTTGTCTTTTTATCTGCTCTGAACTCCAGGTCACCAAACGAACCAGAAGTCAAATAAAGTTCACGTCCAGTATCTGATTTTCTCCAAATATCGTCATCATCATCTCAAGTAGTTTCTTTCTTAATAAACTTTCTTGTTGCGGCTCCGTCATTAGTTTTTTCCCTGAAAGCAACACAAATGTTCATCTCAGCGTGTTGATGAAGTTTTCTTATCTTGGTGGAAGACAGGAATCATTCCTGCTGCTGTGTGGCTGATAAAGTGCGGCTCCCTGTTTCGCACAAAAGGCTTCCACGTGGTAAATCCCTGAACACACAATGACTTTAATCAAATTACTCTCCATGCAGAGCTCCTTCACAGTCGGGGATTAAGTCTTAAGACAAAATAATACTCGCTGCTGAGGCACCGTGAGTCCTCCTGTAAATCACTGTCTTATTTTATGCTCCTTTGAGCAAACAGGGATTTAGACTGAATAAAAACATGTCCGCACTGACGGTGGCATCTCCCGGAAAATCCTCGTTTGGACAAAAAAAGAGGACGGACACAAGTTGTGACAGGTTGAGACACCTGTCAATCAGTCACATCCTTCCTTGAGCTGCGAAGTTACTGAAACACAACTGAGTCAAAGTGTCTTGATCACCCCCTGGAGGCTGGTTGCAGCACAGCTGACAAACCCTGCCCCCTCCATGTTAGCAGATGAGACATGAGCTGTGTCTGAATTCAGGGGCCACGTTAGTGGATATTAATCGGTAGTTTACAGCTGCTAATAGCTCTGGATGTGTGTCAGCGCCCCCCTGTGGCAGCGTCGACTATAACCAAAAGCTCAACATGATGTCATGAAGACAACCTGCTGTTTCTCATCCAGGACTTCTCGCCACCACCTTTGTCTACGCCAGCAGATTTCACCGACAGTGCAGGTCGCTTTCAGGATTTATATTGACGGGGACGAAGGTTAAAGCTTTCTGATTGGACGCAGAATGAGTAAATGTCCCTGAGTAGAAAAGTCATCAAACAGTGTGAAATGTTTCACAGGAAGAGAAAAGACAAAGATTTTGAAAAAATACTAGGATGTTGGTTTTATAACAAGAGAAATAACCGTTTATGTTTCATCCTGGAAACATGAATATTTAGTTTTATTGGGACTTTAAAACGATTCGATCGGAAACATCTGTCACATAAAATCAATGAGATTAGATAAAGAAGTAATAAAATAAATTAGGACTGAAGAGAAAAGAAAACCACTGAGTCTAATTGTTCCTGACGCTGAAACTCTCATGTTGAACAAAAGTCAAAGAGTGAGATCAGCCACATGTGATCCACAGTCGTTTAGTCTCAGTGTTTGTGTCCTTGTGGCAGCTGCAGATCCCTGTGGCTAACGCTAACATGCTAACAACAAGCCCGGTCCCCCTGAGCAGGCTAGCACTGGAAATAACCGCTCCCTCTGGGGCCACGCTATCATGCTAACAATAGACGTTTACCCTCAGGCGGATGCCATCATGCTAACGAGGTATCCGTCTCCTAGCATTAGCGCTGCTGTCCCACTGGGACGACAGGCCGCTCCCTCGTCAAAGACATTTGGGCGGCGGAGAGTCGACAGATGCTTCAAGCCTTAAGATTCTCTGTAGTTATTTTTGTTTAGGTCGACATCAGACGTACGACGCCGGATGATCCAATGAAGATGATTTCTAATTGAAGTTATTAACACATGAACTGTCGTCCGTCTGTGACCAGTGAGCTGCTCACATCTCATTCTGTCCTGTCGGTGCTTGTTTCTTCCTTTTCTGTGTAAAAATGAATTCATGGCTCAAACACATTTTAAGCTTTTAATCAAAGTGACGTTCAGAAAAAAGTTCCACCTTTAAAAACCTGTAAACCTGAGAAATGTGCTGTCGAGACGACTGTAAAAACAGGTGAGGAGGTCACACACACAAATAAGATTTATAAAGAGGATAAAACATTTTAAATGAAACATTCTGTGATCAGCCTCTAACGAATCATTAATCATTAAACACTCAGCACTGATGTTTGCTGAGTGACATCACGGCTGACCTCGCCTCGTACCCACTCAGCCTCCTCCGGTCCGACATCTCGCTACTCCCCACCTGAGGCTTTTAGACAGAGCTTTATTTAAACACAGCCCAGAGACGACGACAGGCGCCACGGGGCCCACAGCTGAGACCACATACACCCACAGAGCCGTTCATCCTCCTGACACATCCGTCCGTCTGTCCGCTCCACAGCACATGTCTGTCCAGTAAGAGACAGGAGGGATTCAGGGTGTCAACGGGTAATAACCAGGACATCTAATAATCCTCCATCGCCTTTGTCTACGACGACCCGTGGCCCAGAGACACGCATCCAACGATCAGGTCACTGTTTCACTCTGTCGCTCCGTGTCACCGTCACTTTGCAGACTCTTCCTCAGTATGACGTCCAGTCAGGTCAGAAACAGAATGAGCTGCAGCTCCGGCACCAAACGCTCGACGGTGACATTTTCTATTCGCTGTTTGTTTTATGTGAAGCGACGGACGCTGAAGATTCAGCCTGAAGCCTGTGATCGCTGACAGTCACAGGTCAGAGGTCAGAGGTCACAGACTGCAGACACTACACTGAAGGGGGCGGAGACTCTGGTCCCTCAGACATTTATCTTTCTGGGTCATCTTGATGACCTCGTTATGGACCATCTCTATGACATGTGTGATGTCACAGTGGTGTCTGGACTTTCTACGGAGTCAGTGTGTGTAGCAGATTGTCGACTCGTTCACAACAACAGGAACATGTGGGGACATTCAGGTGAGGGGTGGAGCCTGTAGAGCAGCAGGAGGCGGGACATGACGTCTGAACTCTGCTGTGTAAAGATCAGTGTTGTTGTTTACAGCTCGTCCACACGGCGTCGGCCCTCATCACCAAAACATCTGGAACCTCCTCGTCTGTCCAAGTGGACGTCTTCGTCTTCTACGTGTTAGAAACCTCAGAGACACGCCCACGGAAAATAACAAACACCGAATGTACCTAAACCTTTAGTGTAGAGAACGACTCAGAGAGCGAGGATGTTTTATTTCCAGGTGCAGAGCTCCAGAGAGCCGAGTGACACCGAGTCTCAACCTGAGGCTCTAATTAATGTGTTTAGTAGAGATGCTGAATAATAGATTAAATGGCTGCTTTCCTCAGGGTGATGCACGCACACACACACACACACACACACACACACACACGCAAATGCACACACGCACACACGCACAAATCTGCAGCACACATTCACGTTGCGTCTAAAGTTATTGAGGCAACTGCTGCCTCCCAGGCATCATCGCAATAATCTCCTGCTGAGAATTGCAGCTCTGAGGCGCACGCACACACACACACGCATGCACACACACGCGCATGCACACACACACACACGCATGCACACACACACACGCATGCACGCACACACACACGCGCACACACACACACACACACACACACAGAAGCTTCCCCATCAGCTGCTGCTTCAAATCCCGTCCGTCTGAAAGTGTCTCTGTTGCCTCCATGTCCACATTTACATTTCACTCGTCCACAGAGATTTACACACAATTCACTCCAGAGACGACAAAACAGCCGCACAAACCACCCAGCATCTATTTTAAAGTAGGAGAGGAAGACAGAGTGAAGTAGTACTGTAGAGTACTGTAGTACTGTGGAGTACTGTGGAGTACTGCATCTGAAGGTGTTGATGCTTATAGTGAAACCATCATGATGTTACCATGGCAACCAGATGAAGCTTCATTCATCTCCATTCAAACAGAACGACTAACCCCCCCCCCCCCCCCCAAAAACATGAGACGTCAAACTTGAACTAGTTTCAGAAAAAGATACTGTCTCCGTTTTTTGTTTTTTGAGGAAGAAGTTTCAGATATATTGAATCTTTAAATGTGACCTAATCCACACGCGTGTCCGTTTCCTCCTCTGCAGCCTGGACTTCCTCCTGAAACCCTGCCGCCTCTCTCCTCTCCGTTTATCTGATGCTGCTGCTGTTTGTCCGACATGAAACGGAGAGATTAGGATTATTAATTGCCAATAATCCCCTTTTCTCTGCTGCTCGTATCTGAACCGCGGCTCTTCCTTCTCCTCATTATACAGTAAATTATGTTTCTGAAGATAAACGTCCTTCCAGGCCAAACATTATTTTAAACGCTGCACTTTATCCTCATTTCACATTTCAGGCGTTCAACTGAGCGTGAAACTACAAGTGAGTCCTCAAGGGCGAAATGTCACCAGAAACCCACCAGCTCTCTCTCCCCTCCTCTCTCTCTCTTCTCTTCCGCTCGCCTCAATCTCTAACACTTTATTTTTTTATTTTCGACACCAATAAACAATAAATAACACAAACTACAGGGAGCGGGGGGGTCGGGTCCGATCCTGCCGTCGCCTCAGTCTGTACCCTCCTGATAAGGGAAGTCCTGGCAGTGAGACAGAGGAGAAACACCATTTAATTTCCCCTCCGTCTCCCCCCCCTCCATCCCTCCTCTCGTCTTCAGCCCTTTAAACGTTCGCTCGCTGCCTCTCGTGCAGCTGCAGCTCGGTGGTCTCACTTTGATGAAGATGGAGATGTACTTTTACAAATGTCTTCATTTTTAATCCTCGGCTGTTTGTGCCGAGTTTTCGCTTCGTTTCTTTCGGTCTCTCACAGAACACATTTTGTTTTATTCACACGAGCTCCCCTCCCCCACAGAAAACACAGGAAAGTTAAAGCTTCCGGAGTCACGATGCAGTCGAGGTAAAATGACATCAACCTCAACCCGAGAGAAAAGGGGCGTGGGTTGGATGAACGGGCATCCGGCGTTTTCTCGTGTCAGAATGGACGACAACTGACGCCACATCTGGGTCAAAACCTCCAGAGAGACGAGCACATCACATTGTATTAAACTTCCACAACAGGTCGCCTCTATGTCATTGACCGATAGGAGCACAGCTGACAGCGCTCTGGAGAGAGAGAGGAATGTTGTGTCAGAAGTTTCTTAGAGGCAGAAGAAAGACATCATGACTTTGGACGCCATGTTTGTTTACGTTCATGTCCCAGGAAGTCAGTCTCAAGCTCCTCCCTTCAGCAGCGTATCGTCTGTGATGTCTGTACTTTATCACGGACGTAGTTTGTTGACGTCTTGTCTGTTTCATTTCCAACATTAAGTGGTTTCCTCCTGTCACCAGCAAAACGTGAACTGAATATTTTGACTCATAAGTTCCTGCACGAATCAAATGATAAAACCTGATTTGTATTGTGTGTGTGTGTGTGTGTGTGTGTGTGTGTGTGTGTGTGTGTGTGTCAGAGTGAGTGTGTGTGTGTGTGTGTGTGTGTGTGTGTGTGTGTGTGTGAAGCCGTCAGCAGAGCCTGACTCTGTGTTAACATGAGGTGACTCAGGTTAGAGCTCCATTCAAATCCCTCTAACATGCTCTATTAGACTCTCGCTCTCTCTCTCTCTCCCTCGCTCTCTCTCTCTCTCTCCCTCTCTCTCTCTCTCTCTCTCTCTCTCTCTCTCTCTCTCCATTCAATTCATCTCTCTTCCTTTCAGTCGCCTCCATTCGTTTCAGTCTGATTCTCTGGCGTGAATGCGACATCGTGTCGTTTTGCCAAAGCGCCTGACTCCATTTGGGTTCCTTCACAATAGGATGTGTTTATTATTGCAGCGTCCCCCCCCCCCTCCTCTGGTGGTCTGCAGCAGCGCCGTCACTTTCTTTCACTTTCTATTTAAAATTCACACAAAGACGAATTTGAATGTGGGAAGAAATGTAAAGATTGAAAATGTTCCATTTTTAAAAACATTAACAGGAGACATAAGATCTTCTCTTCAGCGTCAGATCAACGTTTCCTGTGAATGTAAAAGTTCTGCACAGTTAAATGAGACCAGAGTCTGAGGTGAAGAGAGAAAACCCTGAAGCTCCTGAAACAAAAAGTCACATCTGCTTCCTCATCATTGTGACATCATCTGCACAGCATCCAGAGCAGCTAGTCTGCCCCGCCCCCTAATCACAGCCAGAGTACGTTCAGCAACACGACTGTTATTCACGTGTTGTAACTACGGCAGCCGAGTCATTCTTATCGTTGGTGGTGAAAACATTTTACAGTCACGACTCGGATTAAACCATCATCAACCTGAAGATCAACAGAACGTGTTTCCCTGAGTTCCACTCGAAAACGCCACCGTCAGCTTTAGCTATGTACGACCTATTGACCTCTCAAGACAGCGACGTTATCTCGTGAACGGTCTCATTAGACTGAAACTAAAGAACGGCACCGGTGGTGAAGGTGCATGAATGAGGAAGAGAAACGTTAAAATATAAAGAGTCAAAGAAAAACCAAGGAACACGAAACATCATGAAATGTTTGCAAATGAGAATAATCTCGTGAAGACGTAAGAAAAGTGGAACAGCTGATAAATACAAGAAAATGATGAAATAAAGACGATCGAAAGTTTCCAGACCGAGACGGATAAATCAGTAGAGGGACAAGTCGTCCAACAAGAAGCCAAACATAGATGTTTTGTAAACGTGAGACATGAAACCCATCACAGGTTCGTCTCTCTCTCTGTCTCTCTCTCTCTCTGTCTCTCTCTCTCTCTGTCTCTCTCTGTCTCTCTGTCTCTCTGTCTCTCTCTGTCTGTCTCTCTCTGTCTCTCTGTCTCTCTCTGTCTGTCTCTCTGTCTCTCTCTGTCTCTCTGTCTCTCTGTCTCTCTCTGTCTGTCGCTCTCTCTCTCTGTCTCTCTCTCTCTCTGTCTCTCTCTGTCTCTCTGTCTCTCTGTCTCTCTCTGTCTGTCTCTCTCTGTCTCTCTGTCTCTCTCTGTCTGTCTCTCTGTCTCTCTCTGTCTCTCTCTCTCTCTGTCTCTCTCTCTCTCTGAGGTACAATAACAAATGTCTCTGAACCAACAGAGACTCGTCCTCAGAGCAGCTGATCTGACTCTTCAGCTCTTTTATCAGGAATTAGTTTCAGCGATGATGACGAACACGACTGAACATTCCACTGAGGAGGAAGTTTAAATTCATTAAAACTTTTTTAGGAGTCTCAGTGTAATTAACTTCAGACTGACACATTACACATTTTAATTTAGGACACAGTCCCAGGACCAGAGTTGAGTTGGAGACAGTTTTCAAACATCATGTTTCACCGTGTTAAATTTAAAACATCACAGAATGTTATTTAGAATTAATTTCACCATCAGACCAAACAAAGAATCAAAGTATGGTGGGAAACTAGAAATAATGTGTTTGTGTCTCTGCAGCTGTAGCTGGAGAAGCAGGACGGACTGAGTGACCGTGCGTCTCACATGTGGGTCTGTCTACAAAGACACGTGTCTCCGCTTCTCCGCTTTGTCGCATAAACCCAACAGGAAGTCAGCTATTTTGAATTTTGTGGTAGTTTGATGATTTACAGCCGTTGTCAGGGCTCAGGTCGGTTCAGTCGAGTCTTCTTAGTCGTAGTGCCACCTACTGGACACAGAAACATTCACCTTTATCCTTAGTGTGCTGCTTCCTTCAGGTGTCAGGGGCTAATCCTTCGTGTTGCTATGACGATCATTAACTATCAGTTCACGTAGAGATTTAGTTTTAGATTCTACCAACAAGAGAATCTAAATAAAAGTGTTCATGATTTAATTCAGAGGAACTTCAATTTAAAAGGTGTGGGGGAGGGGAGAGTTCGGCCTCGTCCGTCTTTAAACACCAGCTTAAGAACTGAGTGTAGATTTAAACACAGGTGTAATGAGAGCGTCAGGTAACTGCAGTGGTTTTCTACAGAAGGAAACAAGGTCAGCGTTTTGTTCCCTGAAGCTGCTTCACTGTACTGAACGTCCCCTGGAGCCAGAGTCCATTTACTGCTGCTGTCTGCTCTTTTAAAGCTTCTATTCTCCCTTAATCCCAACTCTGCTCAATGAAGTCTGGATGATGGAGGGATGATGCACTGACCCGTGATGGCGAGCGTCGACACAGACCTGCAGGACGCTCACACAGGATCATCCAACACTGAAGCTGACGTCACTTCAAACAACCACACGAGCAAAATATCAATTCACTACCGAGCGAAGAACAACAACAATGAAACTGACGATAACAACTTCCTGTTGTTAAATCACTGAAAACATTGTTTCCTCTGATCTGAAGCAACAGAGCGACTGTTTGGATGAATGACTCCAACAAACACCTGCAGGGTTCTGGTTTATATCCACACTTCAAATTAAAAGTTAGTTCATTTTATCGGCCACTGAACTTACAGGCGTAGGTCATAGCGAAGCTGCTCCCCGTGTCCACCATGTCCACCTGTGGCACCAGCTTGGGGACGTCCTGATGCTGCGCCAGCGCGAAACGAAACACCTCGTACTCATGGGAGCCGGTGGGGAAAAGGCCTCCTGAAACAAACACACACAGATTCAGTGGGAATTATTTGATTTCTCACAGAACGAAGATGAAAACAGATGAAAATAAAGACGACGGTTCTCATCAACAGAGTTCTGATCTCGAGTCAACATCGAGCTCAATGCAACTTATATCAACTTATATCAAGACTCAAGTCTTTCACACTTTCAGTTTGACAGTTTTTTAATTTTCTCATCCAGCGTCAATGTTGTTTAACCCCCCCCCCCCCTCCTGATGAAGCCCAGTCTGCTTTGATTGGCCAGCTGCTCCACTTTGTTGTGATTGGTCAACAGGTTTCAGCTCGTGTCGGAAATATTGAAGGTCTCGTTACGTCTCTTTAGGTTCCTTAACGTCTCGTTACGTCTCTTTAGGTTCCTTAACGTCTCGTTACGTCTCGTTACGTCTCTTTAGGTTCCTTAACGTCTCTTTACATCTTTTTAGGTTCCTTGACGTCTCGTTACGTCTCTTTACGTCTCTTTAGGTTCCTTAACGTCTCGTTACGTCTCCGCATGAATTAATTTAATCTTCAGCATCACCAAGATCAGAACTTCCTCAAGAAATGTTTCTTCTCAATCAAAGTGTCTGAATATTGCAAATAGTTCACATTGATGGTAGAAGTACTTAACTTCGGTTAAAGTACCTACACTGTTTATTTTAATGAACAAGAAGTTCACACATTTTAGCGACTGAATGTTTCAGTGTCAAAGCAGAAGCGCTCATCATGCAGGTTGGAGTCATTTCAAACTAACGTATGTTACAGTGTGTTTTCTAATCTCGCTGCTGTCGAGGATGAATTTCATTTCCTGTTTTGTTGCTGCATGTGGACACACCTGAGGAGCAGCGAGGTCCAGACACAGTCAATCATCAAGTCTCAGATATTTAGAGGAACGCTGCACCAGTCCCCAAATCCTGCACGATCCCAGAGGAGACACGTTAAAAAACCCTCTCCCAGGATCCTGCAGGGATTTACCCGAGGTGCTACTGAGCACAGGAGCACGACTACGACGGGAGCAGCAGGAAACACGAAGATAATCATCTGTTTCAGCCTCAAGTGAAAATAAACCCTGAGGTCAACACACACACACACACACACACACACACACACACACACACACACACGATTCATATCCTGTACATACCTGTGTACTTTTACCTGAACTCAGCCACATCATGGAGAATATTCTCGTGTTGTGAGAATATTTAAGGGCGTAAGTCACTACATGAATATATGAATACTAATATACTGTAGCTCACAGAGGAACTCCCTCTACAGGCGTTAACACAACAGCTGAGTGAGAACATCAACACATTAAAGTGTCAATCACAACATTATCTAAGATTATTATAGAAACCATCTCATGATTCATCACTTCTACCAGTGAAAGTACCGACGTGTTAGACCTCAACAAATAACTGGAGTCCATAATATATATATATATATATATATATATAAATATCAGAGTAAAGGGAATCTTCATGAGAATAATACATGAGTTTATATGAACACAAATAAGAGGCTATATTAAAAATATATCAATATATAAACTGAGTTTAAAATGTGAAAGACAATCAGAATAAACTGAGCAGCTGTTCCAGCGGCTGTGTATGTACATGTACATGAATATGTATGTGTATTTATATGTACATGTACATGAATATGTATGTGTATTTATATGTACATGTACATGGATATGTATGTGTATTTATATGTACATGTACATGAATATGTATGTGTATTTATATGTACATGTACATGGATATGTATGTGTATTTATATGTACATGTACATGAATATGTATTTATATGTACATGTACATGAATATGTATGTGTATTTATATGTACATGTACATGCAGCTCACTCACCTATGTTGATGTTACTTGGGAAACTTGTGCCGCTGCAGAGCCCGACGAGCAGCAGCGGCAGCAGCAGGAGCCGCACCGGGGACCACACCGGGGACCACACCGGGGACAGGACCGGGGACAGGACCGGGGACAGGACCGGGGACAGGACCGGGGACAGGACCGGGGACAGGACCGGGGACAGGACCGGGAAGCTCCGCTGCCGCATGGTTCCTCCTCCAGCCGCAGCACCGACAGGACACACGGAACAACCGGCGTAATCCCATCCACACCGAGACCGGCCACAGATCCACCTGAGCCCGGAGACAGACTCACATCCACCGGCAGCCTGCGTCACTCAGTGTCCTCCGTCTGTCTGTGAGTCCTCCGTCTGTCCTCAGTCTGTCTGTGAGTCCTCCGTCTGTCCTCAGTCTGTCTGTGAGTGTCCAACATCCAGAGTTTGAAGAGCAGCAGCGACTCTGAGAGAGGGTTTGTTCACTGAGTCAGTTCTTCTATACCTCTCTCTCTCCCCCCCCTCTCTCTCTCCCTCCTCTCTCTCACCCCCTACCTCTCTCTCTCTCCCTCCCCCTTCTCTCTACCCCCTACCTCTCTCTCTCTCTCCCTCCCCCTTCTCTCTACCCCATACCTCTCTCTCTCTCCCTCCCCCTTCTCTCTCACCCCTCTCCCCCCTCATCTCATCTCCTCCACATTTCAGAGGAAACATCTCACTTATGTTTCAGCTGCTCGTTCTCTCAGACGTGTAAAATCTTTTTCTGAATTTAACAGATTTTCTGTTTCGTTAGTTTCAGAACTCTGTGAAAACTTCTTGTTTTTCTAAAGGACAATAATTCATTGAGCAGCAACACATTCAGGTTCTGTCTGATCCCGTCTGAGACACTGGTCTGAGACACTGGTCTGAGACGTCCCCCCTCTAAACGTCTCACATGGTTTTATATCAGTAACGTCTTTAGATTCTAGACAAGTCACAAACAAAAGTCCAGGATCTTTTATTTTCTTCTCCCATTAATCACATCATGACCTCTGCAGATGTATGTGATGTCCCTGTGGAGGACATGACCCTGAGGTCGGGAACCAGCGGACGAGACGCTGACCGTGCATAACGTGATCCAAGCAGCTACTGGAGTCAAACGCTAAAATCTGTTAATGTGTCCGTCACGAGCAGTGAGTACTTTTACTTCAAGTACTTGTATTTTGAGTTGCATCTTTGCAAAGTCGTCAAAGCAGGTAATCGTGGCTCATAAGCTTCGTCCTCTGGGGACAATGAATGTCTAACTTATTAGTTCAGTCTGGACACACGGTCACAGTCCCCGTCCCTCAAGCCAGGATGCTAATATCCATAAAAATGACTTTCAGATATAGTTTTCTCATAAACTGGTGAATGTTTGATAGTTTACACACACACACACACACACACACACACACACTCACACACACACACACACACACACACACACACACACACACACACACACACACACACGTATGGTTCCTCATAGAAGTATTTTCTCTTTCAGGAGTTACATCCGTTGGTTTCTAAACTTTCTTATCACAACATGTCCACACTCCTACACTATTTGACCACAGAGAGAAATACTGGGGACGCTGATAATCTGAGTTAATTCACTTTCTACTCAGCCAATTTACTGAAACACAACCAGACAGGAAACGGATCAGTGTCTTTCATCCATATCTCTGCCTCGTTAAAACATCTGCAGGCCGACAGCAGCGGGGGTGCACGAAAATAAGATGAATGATCAAGTTCTGGTGCCGTGTAACTGGACCAAGCTTCTGAAAGAACAAACAGACACACAACTACAGAAACTACAGAAACTACTGAACACAGCTGCTGCTGTACGGCACCAAACTCAAACAGTGAGGCGGCGGCGGACACTGCAGCTCTCCTCTGCTTCCCTTCGACCCTTCGTCTGAGGGATCCTTCGTCTGTCCCGAGGTGAGACGTGACGAGCGAGGACAAGGTGAGAAGACTGACGAGCTCTTAGCATCATAGCTTCACGAGTTAGCGCGTTGCTAGCAGCGGGGGCAGTGAGGATGAGGTTGTGTTTAAAGGCAGCGCTTTGCTCAGAGAATGAGCTGATTGGTGGACGACTGAGGATCACATGACTCCGTGTCCTGCAGGCAGCAGTACTAGTACTGTTTGTGATACTAGTACTGTTTGTGATATTAGCAGTAGCAGCAGTGATATTAGTACTGTTTGTGATACTAGTACTGTTTGTGATATTAGCAGTAGTAGCAGTGATATTAGTACTGTTTGTGATATTAGCAGTAGCAGCAGTAGCTACATTAGCAGTTGTATTAGCAGTTTTATTAACAAATGATTATTTTAAAAGAGGCCACATGTATTTTTTAAATAAGTTTGGTTAAAGAATATTTTCGCTCCTGTTTTCGTACAGAAACGTTTTTTAAAAAACGACCTTGAATCCCAGGAGTTTGAAAGAGTTTCTATACATTCAGTGAAACAGTGAAGTCTTAATCTGCACTTTTCCATAAAGGACGACGGCTCAATGAATAAATGATGATGACATTGTGCCCACACAGCAATATTTTACCCACGCAGAGTGGATGTAATGTGTGTGTGTGTTTAATGTGTGTGTAATGTGTGTAATGTGTGTGTGTGTGTTTAATGTGTGTGTAATGTGTGTAATGTGTGGAAGTGTGTGTGTTGACGTTGCTCTACAATGCTCAGCCTCCACTGACTGTAAATCATAGATGTGGAGGGGAAGTGTGTGTGTTTACTGCCCCCCCCAACCGTCACTAACGTTTACAGAGCGGTCGTCCAGCTGATGTGATGAACACGTGTACACGCACACGCTCAGGACGTGTTGGTAAAACTCACTATATATACATACATATATATATATATACATATACTGTGTCCTGTATATATCTCGTTATGAAAACCACGTCGTCATGGGTTCTGTTTGCAACAAACTTTTGTCTCTGGAGTTTTAAACAATAATTTGCTTTAAACATAAAGTATTGCTTGTTATTATTTTGCAGTTTAGCGCAGAGCTTCACATCCATTGTTTGCCAGTGTGCAGCCTTTAAAACTGTTTCTCCACTAACTGCTCTGAGGCCATTGTTGTTATTGATCGCTGCCTCCTGCAGCCTGAGCTCCCTCATGGAGAGTAAAGTGAACTGAAGTGCAAACATTCACCGCAGCTCGTTTTTCTCTCTTTGCCCTGAAACTCTTGAATATTTGCTCAGAGGCAGGAATACGAAGAACAATGAAGACAACTTCCTGTGCACCTTTGACGCTGCACGTAGATGTGCAAACACGCCACGAAATGTCACTTCACGACATTTCCACTGTGAAACGGTGAGCGAGCGGAGAGTCCTGCTGCACTTTCTCTCTGCAGTCGTAGCTTCAATCTGAGACAGAACCAGATCAGACACAAACGGTAATAAATGAGATTCATCCTAAAGACAGAAGCTCAGTGACACAGACAAACAGAACAAGGTCACGTTTCTTCGTCTGAATGAATCTGGACGTGTTAACGAGGGTTGAAGAGATCGTCTGTCTCAGGTCACAAAATTAAAACCGTTTCCTCGTTAACGTCGTCAGAGCGAAGAGTTTCCTGCTGCTGATGAGAGTTCACACAACCTCAGCATGTGAATCCATAATAGGTCACCTATTAATAAAACATACACACTGTCCGCAGGCTGTGTGTGTGTGTGTGTTGTGCTGTCACTGAGGATCATCACTGTATAATGTACACACACTGAACCTAATGAGCGGAAACTCACCTGATGTTACGATGTTGTACGATAAAAACACGATCATGTACAAACACTGAAGGTTTAAAGCTTCAGTGTCTGTTGTTGTTCAGTCTCTGGGGAAAATGACTGTGAACTAATGTTTGTACAAAGAGTAAATGATTATCGTTACACTAATTAACCATTTAAAAGGTATGACTGATGTTCATCACTGTCCTGGACCTAAAGCAAAGACACTTCTACAACCGTGAATTCGTAAAAACTAAATGTCTGATGTCAAAAACTAATTTCAGGAAAAAGATTGAATCCTAAAATAATCTGGTGAAGAGAACTCAGGAAATCCAAGAAACTAAAACCCAGAGACACAAAAAAAAACTGAGCACCGAGATAAATGACTCAGGTGAAACACGGAGACAAATTAATGGAGGGAAACCAGACAGGAAGTCAAACACACAAAGCATGTCATTTCAAAATAAAACACAGAAAAAACATGCCTATAGTCGACAAATACAGAAATGAGTCCTAAAGTAAAACAAGTGCACGTAACCAGTGCATAATAAAACGTTTTATTATAGAACATTAATTAAAACATTTACAAATCATTCTAATTTATTTTATTTCTCATATTTCCACCAAAAGGTTGTGAAACTTTTTTTATTGTGTGTCCAGTGAAAGGCTTTGTGTTTTGAAAGGTGTGATATGAATACATTATTATAATCACTGTTTTCTTTTATTATTATTGAAGAGGAAACATGTTTTATTCAGGAGCTGTATTTACAGTAGATAATGAACTGTTCCTTTAACACCTGAGTGAACCAGGAGTTGTTGGACCGACCTCAGCTCCATGTTTTATGTATGTGCATTAAAGCGTCACATGACATCAGCGGGCCAGCGTGGCCGCTGGTTCCGGTCCGTCGACCTGCTGCTGTTCTCCGTCAGAACAGAAGTGTTTATGGAAGCAGTTTTAACAAAAGCACTTAAGACAAAAAGCTTTTTGTGCATCGCTGCAGAAAATCACACGTCACATTTACAGGAAATGAGTTGATGAGATTTCAGTGCAGGAGGAACGACGGAGGTTACCTGAGGAGATTTCTACCTTTCTTTTCCTCCTTTCATCCTTTTTATTCCTGTCTTTATATTTCTTGACACCATCCTCACCCTCCTTTGTCTCCCTACTGTCCTCCCTCCCTCTGTTTTCTCCTCCCCTCATTCTCTACCTCTTTTTCCCTTCCCTGATGCTCGTCTCCGAGGATCATCTATTTGATCACTTTTTGTGGAAAAACCTAATTTTCCACAATGAAAGTCAGAAATGAAAAATGACCAGTGATCGACAGATGAATGGAAATTAATTTTAAATCATCTTAAATCATAAACTGTAATTTTATATTAAAAACATGTCAAATCTTTAGTGAATAAAGACAAATACATTTTAGGTCAGTAGCATAATATTGTAAAATGAAGCTCATTAAAAATCAGGAAACTGTTCGTCTTCACTCACAGGAAGTAAAGCAGAGGAAGTCGTCCTCTCCGCAGCTCGGCTGTCAGCAGTGGTTTAAGATCCAGGAGACGAGAATCCTTTTATCTCTTTTGGTGGGGGGGTGAAATCCCCACTGTAAGACCTGTCAAAATAAAAGAGAGGGAGAGATGGAGATATTTTTTAAAAAGAGCAAAAGAAGTGTTTGACTTTATTAAACTTCTCTGGCCTCCCGGCGACAGTTTGGCTCCGAGCACGTTACATAAAACATCAACAAAGAAATAAAAACGTTGAGTTTTTTCGATGCAACAATCAGGGACGTAAAATTACCTCAGATCTTTTTACTCCCTTCATCTTTTATTTCTTAAATGTCAAGTAGCTTCGCTTTCCTGCCTTCTGCAGTTTGACGTTTGTGCAGCAGCAGGATGGAGAAGTGACTGAGAAAGTATTTTACAATTAATCCAGAACTAATACATCAACAATATCGGGATATTTTTATTAAGACAAATGTCAACCTCATGGTGGCGCTAGAGAAAAGATAGAGCGTCATCCCCAAACATTCTTAGAGAAAACAAAGGGGTTGTAAAGTGGGTCAATCAGCTGCGAACAGGCAGAAGAAAAGATATTGAACCACGTCGCTCATCGATGGATTAACTGTGTTGTTGTCACAGAGCAGCAAACATCAGAGAGGAAACTTTATCGACACTCCAGAGCCGAACACGTGGCTGCTCGTCAAGTGTCTGTTAACGGCAGGTACGACTCCAGCAGCAGATCAGCTGACGGATCCGTCAGTCGGCATCTGACTCTCACAGCCGGTTAATTGGCTGGAGATGAGAGAGGAGCGATGACTCGTGATCTCAACCAGGCAGCGCTGCCTGGCTCGAGGGCACGTTGGTGAGAGAGATCCCTCAGCTCAGAGCCTTAATCAGTCCTCGTCAGAGTGGCGTCCTCCAAACGTCACGAGACCATTAATGTTGTTGTGCCAAGAAGCTGAGAAGAGTTCGAGGAGCGAGGACGGTGATGAGACTTCTCCAGGGCGTTCTGACGCCTTGATGCTGTTTCTGATACACGAGACATCAGATTCAAAGATCATCCGTCTTTACACGTCTCGGTTTTATTATGTGAACGGGAAGAAATGAGCCTCTTTCAAACGTCTCACTAACAAACCTGTTTCCAACAAGTTAGAGTTATAAACATCTCAACTACAACAGCATCTGTGACGGAAAACAATCCCTACAAATACACTGAGGACATGTTGGTAATTTACATTTTAGTAAAGTCTCAGAACCGGGGACGTTCTGCCTCTTCAACAAAACAGTGAGTGACATTAAAAAGTCACGACTTTCACAGATCGATCGATCGATCGATTGATGGACGGACATATCATCTCCGTCTCTCTGAACCAACAATTATCTGTTGTCTCTCATCAAACCAGCAGCAGCCAATCAGCTTTCAAATGGCTTTCTAATTGCTTCTTATTCCAGTTGTCATGGAAACCGTGGTACTCTTTGAAGCCATTTGATGGTTTTAGGCTCTTTCAGGGCTCCATGACTCTGTGTGTGTGTGTGTGTGTGTGTGTGTGTGTGTGTGTAGTACAGCGTTGATGATACACAGATTTACTGGGCCACAGATAAATACAGAGGGGGGTGCAGCCAAACACACACACACACACACACACACACACTGGCAGGAGGCTGGCAGCTGCAGGGTCGACTGTTTTAATCCTCAGATCTGTTCTCAGTTTGCAGCGAGCAGAGAGGAAGCAGCAGCCAATAGGTCACAGGTTTAATCCCCATCATCACTGTCAGGGGACGTGGTTAAAGTGCTCATGAGCAACACCTTCAGCATCAGATCAGTCACGTGACTCGACTCGGTAACAGTTCCACCTCGTCGTCGCTCCTTCAGAGGAGTTTCTGTAACTACAGAGGAGACAATCTACTTCCTGTTTACATCACACGACCAGTATAGGTGAACGGTCATGTGATTTCAGTGGACGGAGATTATTTCTAATACGGAGATAAAACACGTGTGGACAGAAGTGGATTTAAGTTAAAAACACTTTTAAACCAAATGTGTGAGTGTGAATGTGGCCAGACTAAAAAGTGCACGTGTGAAAAAAACGTATTTGATCAACAGTTCAACACATTAACTGTTAAAGGAAAAGTTCAGGAAGGTGAGAACACGTCACTGACACGTGTGTGTTGCTGGAGGAGTTGGTCAGAGATCTCAGGATTAACCAACGCTGACAACGACGCAGCATCAGCACTTTACACACATCAGCACCCCCCCCCTCCATTACACAGACCTGTGTGTGTCTTCATCACACACTCGATCAACACAGAACAGGATGTTGTTCTTCATTACAGTGAAGGATGATTCCTCCCGATGAACCTCGATCTTCTTTGTGTGTGTTTCTCGTTTCCAGCTTTTCATCTGATCTAATCTTTCGCACGTCACCAGCAGATTATTGTTCAGGACTCAAACTGGAATAGAGAGCGAGCCTCCGCCAAACAATCTGAGAGAAACATATTGCAGTGACTGGAAATCTGTTCCGTTGTATTTGTGTAACCTGACAAATGGACGGGGGCTCCTTGGTGGAGGGAATCAACCACAGGGTGCTACCACTTTAGAAATAAAACAGTTCATGGTTTTATGACGAGCTGCTTCTCTCCAGACACACAAGTGCCGGTAAAACATTCTGTTACTTTTCCACAGAACCAAACTAGACTGTCACAGAACTGCACCAATTCAAACACACTCATAAATATCAGTTTTCTTAAAGTGTTTTGTTCATCAAGATCAAATCAGACTAGCTGTTAACCTGCTAACAATCTTAATGCTAATCTAGGCTAGGACATGCTAAGCTAACCCCTGCTGCCTCCAGCTGCACAGAGATCACAGACATGACGATGGAACTCGTCGAACACATTTCTTTTTGTTCCTGATGTGTAAAATCATTATCGAAGGAAAACTCGAACAACCATTAAAACCCGCCTGGAAACAAACAACTAATTTACAAGACGATGCCAGAAGCTGCGACTTTACCATTCCTGCGGTTTTTACGACACAGAAACGTGATTTGGTTCCAAATCGATCAAACAACAAATCCCAGTAACACCACTGAAGTACAAAATGAGAACCCAGCGAGAGCCTGTTTATAAAACGCATCAGACTCACGGCGTGGAAACTCCTCACAGCATGGAGGCACCTGGAAATTGGTCTGGTGGCGGGGGGGCAGCGCTCCCCTCCAGTATTCAGCATGGAAAGGAAGGAGATCATTAGGACTTCAAATTGAATCGAAGGAGAAGAACATAGGTGGAAGGATTCACAGCTGTGGTTTTGCACTTTGTACAAAAAGCTTCTGTTTGACAGTTTGAATTAAAGTTATGCAAATCAAGAGGCAGCGTTATCACAGAGGGGGAAGTGACAGAGGAGAGGTTCTCCTCACAAAGAGACAAATCTAACAAACCAGGAGCAAACGTCACGAATGAAGAACGATTCAGGTGGAGAGAGAACACGACGGTTCACACGTGGAGAGAAACACTGAAGCTCCTGAAACGCCTCGTCCAGACTTCACTCCTGCATCATGATGTCACATGACATCGTGATGACCCATCAGAGAGTTTCTCAAACTGGAAACAGGATGTCCACTCCGACCAGCTTCACCGACTCAGTGATTAATCCACAAAGTCATTATTGTGACGGGTCGACTCGCTGCTTGTTGTTATGTTGTCATGAAAAAACGTCAGCTCAGCAGCGCACCCCCGCACCCCCGCAGCTAAATGCATGTCGGGGAGGCCGCGGACACATCGTGCATCAGTGAGTGTGTAACAGAGGTCAGTGGATCAGTGTGGCTCTGCTGCTCCGGTGTTTTCTGATCATCACACTTGGAGCTGATCTTTATAAAAACCTGATTGTCTGCGTCTCGTGTTGAACTATGTGTTAAAATCATTTCTCATAAACTCTAAAGTGAATTAACAAACAAAGTAAACGTCACAGTTCAGGTCGTTGCGATGCATCGAGGAATCAAGAACTTCCCCCACCTCTTTCTGCGACTGATATTTTTTAATCAAGATCCATGAATGATTTCCTGGCAAATTGGTGAAAATAGAAAGAGATTAAAAAAGATTCCTGGATCTGCTCCCTGATCTAAATCCACGGCAGAATTTAATGAGTTCTTTCTTGGCCCAGGTCTCGTCCTTCAGCCGTGTGAAGTCCTGAGGGTGAGGAGCATTCACTTCATTATAAAAATTAAAGCTTTCACCAGTTTCACGCATCATGAACTCGTCCGATCACATTGTCAACCCTCAGAATTCAGCATCAACGTATGTATTTCTGAGTTTGTGGGTCAGGTCTGTGGTTGTGTGTTGATAAGTGGAGCTGTGTAACCAGTGTGTCTCTAACGTTCATGACGCTCTGATGTCAGAGAGGTTTGAGTGACAGCTGCTTCAACAAGGTGATCACATTCTCTTTGAACTGAGAAACAACAAACTGAGATCTGTGTTCTCAGCGAAGACTTCCCCGTCTCCGCAGAACGCAGCGTATGAACTGACTAATGCATGAGTCATCACCGGCCTCCAGTGTGATTTTCTCATCATCTTTCCAGTTAAACCCAAACGAAGTTTCATTTCTTTTGAACAATACACAGAGCAGCTTTGCATATTCATGATGTCTGTTGGTGTCCAGTGATTTTTAATGCGAGGTGAGCAGAGCAGCGGGGGTGTACGCCTGATTTAACTCCTCTGAGCCTAATGGACGGAGCCCGGAGAGTGCAGCTCCGCATGCTCACGAAGCTTAATCAGCCGTGTGTCCGTGCGTGCCTCAGCCCATGCAACGTCATCCGCACATTAAAGGAACATGTCCACAGAGACACACAGCTCACCTTGTCCCCGGCGGATCACCGCTGAGCCACAGGGACGGTTTCCGGGTCCGAGGGAAGCTGACGGGTCTGTGTGGCTGAACACAAATGTTCTCACGATGGCAGGATCAATATTTTCTGACCATAAGGAAGAATTACATCCAGTCCGTCCCTCCGGCCTTTGTCATGATTAATAAAACCAGGACCCTGCAGGGGGACAATCCTCCCTCCACCTCCACCTGGCCGGCACATCGATGAATAATCCAATAATATGATGAATAATTTGCCACAAGTTGGCTCATGTCGTACTTCTATGTTCTCTCAGCCTGAACTTTACACTCCTCTAGCCAGAGAGCGTCATCTGAAAGAGGAGGAGGATTAACGTGGCGTAACTCAAGAGGAAGTGAGATAAAAAGCTGTTTTTTAGACCGAACATGTTCTTGAATTGTTCTGGAGAAGCTGCACGGGGCAGCACAAGTGTTCGAGTCAGTTGTTCTTGCTGTTGCTCCCGTTAACAGGAAATAAATCGAGCTGAGTTCATTCTCACTTGTTGAGGTAAATCAGAGGAAACTGAATCCGCGGCTCTGACATTGAGCAGCTGATGAATGATTGTTGGTGACAGATGAGCTGGTTTGATTACGGATGAAGTTTTTAATCAAGTCACCACAGACTTTGCAGAACTTTTATATTTGGTGGAGAGGAGCTGCCCAAAGTGAAGGAGCAGAAGAAGATGGAACGTGAGCTGGACAGGCTGGTCGCTGCAGTGTCAGCAGTAATGCAGACGCTGATTTACTGACCTGTGGTCACAAGATCTGCTGACTGAGAGAACGAGGATTGTGATTACAAGCGTCCAATATGAGTTTTCTCTGTCGAGTGTTTGTGCTCAGAGACAGAGTGAGGAGTTCAGACATCAGGGGCCTCGGGGGGGAGAACCGCTGTCCCTTCATATTGAGAGGGGATAGTTCAGGTGGTTGGGGGATCTGGTCAGGATGTCTCCTGGACGCCTTCCATTGAGGTTTACCCGGCACGCCCAATTGGGAGGAGACTCAGGGGTAACTACATGTCCCATAGACCTTTGCTTCTACCAGGAAGAGCTGAAAAGTGTGGCCAGGGAGAGGGATGCCTGGCATCCTTACGCGGCCGGCTCCCTCTGCGACCCCAGCTTGGATGAACTCGTGCTCAACTGATCTGAATTGATCAAACTCGTAAACAAGAGAAACGAAGAAGATTCAAACGTAAACCTGTAAAATAACGGAGGGGGAGGGACCGTGCTGTCGGCACTGACAGCCTTATGCTGCATTCAGGTCGTGTGGGAGTTCCAAGCGTCTGAAAAAGTTGACAGTTCAAAGATAAGTCTTCATGTGTTGGAGTGTGAGACCGGGAGCCGTCAGTCACGATGACTTAGACTTTGTTTGCTCTCATTCCGTCTTTTCACAGTTGACACATGGCAACACTTTCACTTTTATGTTTTACATAAAAAATGCTGTTACTGGTCTGAGTCGGCATTAAACATTTAGTCAGTAGTCGTGTCCTGCAGCAGCATGAGAAAGTCTTTTCAAAAGAAAACTCTGACGACTGGAAACCCACATTCTGTTGGTTTTATTTGCTTGAATTTAACTTGGCAATCCAGTTTAAAAGTTTGATGAGTGAAGAGAAGATCCAGCTCCATGTTAACTGTCACACTAATTGCTGGTATCCCATAAAGATGCATTAGGAAACGTGATCATTTGAAGTGCTCTAGTGTTTCAAGACCTTATTCCCACTCGTCTCAGATCTAATTTGTTTATTTCTGAAGGAAACATCTGGCTCGTTCACCAGATGCTGAGCAGCGACTTCACTGTGGCTCTAGCAGCTGATTAAAGTGGTTCAAATGATGCTAAACGTTGATTTTTGAGTTAAATATGAATGCGGAGCTCGTTCCATCATTTAGGAGCCAGGACAGAAAACAGTCGTGATTTAGTTGAGTGTTAGATCGCAGTGAGGGAGCAGCTGATTGGTCGATGCAGAGGAGAGTGGACGGGCTGGGGTGTGAGGTTTGACAGTGTCCTGGATGTAGCCTGGACCAGAGCCTGGACCAGAGCCTGGAGTGTGAGGACGTCCACTGAGAGACGTCAGTCAGACAGGCAGAGATTTGTGCTGCGACCTGTGTTTCATTGGGGAACGAGAGAATTAGTTGGGTGTCATCGTCTGTAGTTTGATTTTGCTCTTGACTCAGTCAAAGACGAAATTTAAGCATTAAGTTTTAACCACGTTAGTCAAATTCTAAACTCGTGCCTTCTTCAGGTTTAATCATTTGAACTGATTCAATCAGCCGAGCTTTGTTTTTTCTGTACGAATTTTATTGTAGTTTCAGGAAACTTCCACAAATCAACCAAAAACACACAACAATGAAACCTGAACAACAAAGTGTTGATCGTTACCGGACGACTTTGAAGTGAACTCTAAATGTTCCCATTAATCCTCCTCCAGGTTGGAGTCTGTGATGTCACGGAGGTGTCGCAGCTCTACCTGCAGCTCTCAGGTCAGCCTGTAACCGTGTTAATTACCATCCTCGCTCGTTCATTCTGTTTTATGTCGGCTCATTAACCTGCTTCAAACTGTCTGTTTACTGGCACCGTCTGCTGCCGTCGTTTTCCACTCTCTCTCGCTCTGTTCGCTGTCGCTTTGCTCTGCTGCTCTTTCTTTCAACTCTTTCTTTGTTCCTAGAGGTTTTTTTTCTTCATGTTTGTGTTTCATCCACCCATCTGTCTCCCTCCTTCCTGTTTTGACTCTCTTATTTAGTCTTCAGCCTCCAATGTTGAATTAAAAAAACCTTCCTCTCGTCAGTCCCTTTGACTCACTTTCACACAAACTGTTTTTTGTCTCATTTAAAACTTACTCCTCTAACTTCCTCTTTCATCCTCTGTTTGACACCTTCTCTTCTTGTCTGTCTCCGCTGTCGCTCTCGCCGTCACTTTGCTCTCTTCCTTATTCCTCATAAAGCAGCTTCAGTCCTGGCACATGTCTGAGAGGCTCCCGGAAGCCATTTGTCACCTTTGACTCTCCTTTAAACATTCAATCATTTCTAACCACAGGTCTTCTCTCCGTCAGAAAACTACAAACTAGGTGATAACGTCTAAGTGCGACATCGTATTCTCTTAAACTGTAGGGGGCAGTGTATCAACAAAATCTTCCATCCAGGAACCGAGCAAAGAGGCGTGTCAGCTCGTGTGTCGTGAGCCTTGCAGAAGCATCGAGCGTAAATCTCCTCATGTCCTCAAACTTCTCTGTCAGACACAAATCTTTTACTCTGAAGAACGAACCTCCGCCACAACGGAACAGTTTAAAATCAGAAGGTCAGCAGTGGTGTCGAGGTTCCACAAAAGGTATTAGCTTGGTCCGTCTGCTAACAAGGAGGAGGTGATGTTATATTTAAAATATATTGCAGCAAGCCACCAGGAGATGATCAACATGCTTTGCCGGAGCTGTCATGTCGTCCGTCTTTATCAACAGTCATGGTTTAGACTTTATATTTGTCTATATACTGAACAACAGCGCCCTCTGCAGCCTGCTGAACATTGGAGATAAACTCTGGTTTTTAAGAACTGATCTCAGTTCAGCTTCACTCTTCCACTGGAGCTGATGGAGACTCTCAGTCACTTGTTCTCTGAGGAGATGAACCCACTCAGCAGAGAGAGAGAACAGACGCTCAGGGAGCGAAGGAGGAAACGTTCTCCACCTTCACTCATCAGACTCACTTTGATCAAACTGAGGGTTAAGGTGAATAAAGTTGAACAGGGTTGAGTTAATTTACATTTTACTGATTGTGATTCAGAATAATAAAAAAATGCAGGACTGTTGTAATATGGAGTTAAAAGTGTTTGTATTGCTTCTCTCACTCGTGGATATGTAAGACCTGAATTCTTCTTCCGACACTATAGATGATAAAAACCTACAGATTATAACGATACGTTCACTGATGAACTGATGACACGAGGGCTTCAAGAGTCGACAGAGGAAGACGTGAACAAAGGTCAGTCGCTGAGCAGCGTCAACACCCGAGTGCTGCTTTGCTTCTTCTTATTTTAGCAGAAAGTGTCTCTGAGCTTGATTTAGAAATGGAAAAACCTTTAGCTCCTGCGAGCGTCAGGCGACTGATCTTCAAACACTCAGGAGGAGAAGAAACGAGTGGAGACGAGGACGCTGTCTGAACAATGGACTGTTTACTGCTTTTGTTCTCGCCCTGATTAAAGAGCTGCGCTTCGGTTAAAATAGATCCAGACGTTTTATTTTGGGAGGCGAAAGTTAAAAACCGTGAAGGGAAACACAAGTTTATCGAGTGTATACTCTGTGTGTGTGTGTGTGTGTGTGTGTGTGTGTGAGTGTGTAAGAGAGCCTCAGGTCCAGTCATTATGAAAACTGAGCAGTCAGCAAAATAAACAGCTGATGTACTAATTCCCCATCTGGATTCTGTCACACACACACACACACGCAGCTTTTCATTGAACCATATGAACCATTTCTCTTAAGTTTCTCTGATGAACCTGAAACTTTGACCTTTAATGGTTTTGCAGAACTAACGAGCTGATGATGGACGTGAGTCACAGATTCAGACGTTTTGTTTCTGACAGTAAGAAACGGAGAGGACGAAATATTTTCTCCAACACAAGAAGATATAACCAGTGACATAAAGATTATGTTTTCAAGTGGAGCTTTGAATGGATTGGTGAATCTAAACAAGATGATGTAACCCTGGTTAGCCTGAACGACAAACGTCTCGTAGAATAAGACGATGATATGATGTCCAGTAGGTCAATAGGTCAACCTGACACATTGTTCAGTCCTTCATTGAGAATCATAACTCAGGATAGTTGTGATACGTAAAACAGAAGGTTTTACTATGTTGATGGGTTGAAGTGTCACCTGGTCACTTTCACACCTCAGATCACATCGCAGAGGTGTGAATTAGCTTTTAGCCTTGTTCACACACACTCACACACACACACACACACACACACACACACAGAGGGTCAAATTCATTATCAGAGGTGCAAAGAAGGAAGCTGACAGCAGCAACTCTCATTCCTTAGGGGTTCACACACACACACACACACACACACACACCTAGACTCAGCGGAGGTTTCTGACCTGCCACAGTTTAAACGTAGATTTGTTTGAAATTACGTCACATTATCACATAATGATCGATATCTTCCTTAAACCCACGTTATAATGTGTTCAAACACAAAGATGGTTTTAAGCTGAGTCAGTGTGTTGTGGCGCGTCTCCTGTGCTCTGTCCTCGGAGAGTCGTGTTTACTCGGAGGTTAATAGGAGTCGACCTTTATGTTGAACCAAACGAGTCTGAAGTTAATCTGCTCAGTGGGTAACACTGACCTCAGGCCAGCAGGCGCACTGAGCTCCTCGTGGATCCACTGTCAGCGACGCCTCCATTTAATTCACCGATCACCTTCCTGCTCTCCTGAAGACGAACCCTTTACAACTTCCACGACCTTTCCTCTTTCTTTGCATCTGTTTGGAAGTACGTATCGTTAAAAGAGTCTTTCTACCATTATAATATTTCTGAGGTCAAACGCTACTGGACACGTTTACATTCATGGTTCCCAGAGATCAGAGGTTGATCCTGGGGTTTTGACTAATGTTAAAATATCGAGACACAATTTAAAGAATTGTCATGAAATGTGGTTCAGACGTTCGTTGTTCTCGATGAACTGAACAAACATTGTTCTCTCATTTTTCATCTTTTCATCTTGAAGTGTTGAATATTATGATAAAACTTTATCACTTTAGATTTGATGTGAAGACGTGGAAACTGAACATGATTCAAACATGAACCTCAACATTCTCACACCTGAACGAAGTGAGCAAACTTTACACACACACACACACACACACACACACACACACACACACACACACACACACACACACACTCACATCACACACTCACATCATGCACTCATAGATTCATAACACACACACACACTCACACACATACACACACACAATATGCTGTGTGAATATTTTAATCAAAGTGCCACTAAAACGATCAAACTGTTTACACAGATCTACAGAGAGAGCTGTGTATGTGTGTGTGTGTGTGTATGTGTGTATGTGTGTGTGTGTGTTATGAATCTATGAGTGCGTGATGTGAGTGTGTGATGTGAGTGTGTGTGTGTGTGTGTGTGTGTGTGTGTGTTATGAATCTATGAGTGCGTGATGTGAGTGTGTGATGTACCGTATAAGCATGTTTCTCCATTAATGCTCTACTGATCCCTGGCATGTTCAGAAATACACGGAAGGAACGAGGATGATCATCTCCAGTCACACGCAGTCTCACACACACACACACACACACACACACACACACACACACACACACACACACACACACACACACACACACAGATTGTGAGTGTTGAGAGCAGATCTCTGCTCTGGTTTTTGTTTTTACCAGTTCAAACACCACATGTCTTCACATCCATTGAGGGGTCAAAGGTCAGGGACATGATACTGAAGACATCAACTCATTTTATTACACTGATAAAAAAAGACTTCCTGTTTTTAAATATTATAAATCCACTGAAGAGTTTATGTTTTCTCTTTGTTTGTCTGCAGGATTACACAGAAACTACTGGACTGATTTCCCTGGAACTCAATAAATTACTTATGTTTTTATGAGAAGTGTAAAGTTTAGAACATTAACCTTGACAGAGATTCACACTCTTTTAGAAGTTCTTTGTATTTATTAGTCATGTGTTCTTTTATTCATGAACAATACGATTGATCTACATCAGCACCGTCAGTAAAACACGGGTACGCTAGTACACGTGTGTCAACATGGTGAAGAAGTCTGTGAGATTCAAACGTGTCAGACAGAACCTGGACGCTCGGTTTGAATCCCCACACAGGAAAACATTTACAAGATCCGCTGGAGTAAGTGTGTAAATGTAGGAGGAGACTATGTGGGAAAATAAGTGTTCTAGCTTTCCACCAGTTTTCATCTTGAACAGATAAACATCCTCCTCTGCCCCCCCCCCCTTGCTTCCACGCCTCATTTCTCCTCACGATAGAAGGAACCAGGAGCCGGGAGGGGGCTGCTCCTGTCGTCAGCTGCCCAGCCTGAGGGCCTCACAGCTGGGGGACACTTCTGCACAGCCCTGGGCCCCTCGTGGAGCTTCGGCAATGACCCGGTCTGTGTGATGTGTTTGAATTCACATGACGCTCTGTTTCTGGCCCAATGAATGTCGATTGGTCGAGATTTAAAGATTCCAACAGCTATGGAAGGATTGATGGTCCCAGAGTTTGAACCCTGAAGACTGTGGTTACTTCACGACTTTTCCAACAATCCAAACAACATATTTAATTAATTTGATTGAACTCATTTTTTGTAGGGTGCTGCGCCTCATATTCAGCCTCTCTCTCTCTCTCTCTCTCTCTCTCTCTCTCTCTCTCTCTCTCTCTCTCTCTCTCTCTCTCTGTTCTGTCCATCAGAGTTTTTCCACCCTTTCACTCCCTCTCTTCATCCATGACCTCAGCGCTCAGCAGGAAGTGGCAGTCATGAGATTGTCTCATTAATATCTGAGAGAAATGGCTAATGAGGGTTAATAAGACACCCAGCAGGGCTGACTGTGTGTGTGTGTGTGTGTGTGTGTGTGTGTGTGTGTGTGTGTGTGTGTGTGTGTGTGTGTGTGTGTGTGTGTGTGTGTGTGGTTTAATCGTCTCTCATCCTCCCACCAGAGATGAATGTGGAGCTGAAGGGACGAAGGCAGAGGAGGGGATCGTTAAGAAAGATGCTAACGGTAACGATCATATCGCAGATCGTCTCAGTCTGATTATCACAGCTCAGGTTCTCCTCGTTAGTTGCCATGGTAACGTAGTGATTTCTTTTTTGTCTGATCGAGTTAGAGACGACAGATTCGATTTTGAAGAGAATTATCCGTTGAACTCAGTTTTAGTTTCACAGTTCCAGTGTTTTGGTTCCGTCTCATCGCTCGTCTCTCGTCTCTCGGAGCAGCAGGTGAAGGAGCCGGGCGTGTCCCTCAGGAGGAGGAGACCAAACATGGAGATAAAGGAGAGGAAACACTTGGACGACTGCTTTTCACTTCGTCCATCATTGACTTGGTGGATAAAAGAGAAATGTTGATAAAATATCTTGTTGTTGTACCAACAGTGTTCAAAGTGTTCCATCTTCTATACTGCCCCCCCCCCCCAGCACTGACCTCCCTCCCTCACTCTTTCCTCCCTTGTTCATCTTTTATTTCTTTATTTCACTGAGCTGCCTCCAGTGTCTGTCCATCTCTTCGTGTCTTTACTTCTCCTGCACCTCCTCCCTCTTGTTTCTCATTTACTCTCCTGTCGTTCTTCCTCCTCCTCCTCCTCCTCCTCCTCCTCCTCCTCCTGCTCTTAAACGCTGTTCCTCAAGCTCCCATGATGCCTCTCTGCCCTGTCACAACTGTCCAGAGGCCATTTCACATTCAGCAGTGTCTGCTGTTGACAACAGACACACACACACACACACACACACACACACACACACACACACACACACACACACACACACACAGAGACTAATGTATGTGTACGTGTGTGTGTGTGTGTGTGTGTGTGTGTGTGCGCATGAAGCTCAGAGCCAAGTGATGTTCTGAGAACAGCAGCGTCAGCATTTCAGTGAGCAGTTCAACACACACACACACACACACACACACACACACACACACACACACACACACCTGTCAGGACCACCTACACAAAGATCTCACACACAAACGACACAAACATAAATATATATATAATCTATCATCGCCCCCTGGAGGCTTCATTATTCATAACGTTGGATGCCAAGACTAAAGAAATATGGACGACATGACAGCTCCTCCCAAAAGTGAAGCAAAAGCATCTGGATCGCCCCCTGGTGTCTGGCTGCAGTATAAACCCCTCCTCCTCCATGTTAGCAGACGGGACTTGAGCCAAACTAAAAACTCAAAGAAGACGTAAAATAAACATTCAGCTCGTTCTTATCTCACTGATGTTTGTTCAAGTGTTTCTGATCAGTTTGGTTTAATTAGTTTTTTTATCATCATGATTGACAGCTGACACTGACTCAGGATCCGTCCCACGGTCACAACCATTCAGATCAACAGTGTTTGTATCTTAGATGTTGTGTGTTAATTTCTGGAGGAAGTGAAGACGTGTCGTCCGTCTTAATTTACACAACGTTGTTTTGATTCAGGTCGCTGCAGATTGATAAACGTCAACACGTTAGTTTATGAGTCGTCAGCTTACGCGAGCCATGCTAGCAGCTCTGTGAACATGCTACAGTCAGCATGTTTTAAATGTGGCTTCATCATGTCGGAACATTTTATTAAACTTCATTGTATTTCTTTAATTTTCCATTTTCAGGGATGATCGAGCTGTTGACATTTATCATTTCATCTTAATCCAACTACACAAACAGAGTAAGTTCACCTCATCCCCGAGCTCCTTCCTTCCTTCCTTCCTTCCTTCCTTCCTTCCTCCCCTCTCCTCCTGCAGAAGTGACAGTGAAGCAGCTATATTAAGCTCAGGAGCGCTGACTGTTGCATTATTGTTCACCAGGTAATAACAGCTGTCATCTGTGAGGACGCAGCAGTGGAAGACTTTAGAAACCGTAACACGGCCGTCAGCTTCACTGTTCACCTACATCAGTGAGGAGGAAACCGCAGGATGAACGCAAAGAGAAGGTGGAGAGAAAAGTGAGGGGGAGGGGATTTACAGTACAACAGAGCTAAACAGATATTTACTGTTGAAACAACAGGAAGTAGTTGTCATAGATCGTGAAGGTCCAATGACAAAGCTGCTCTCTGGTAATCTGATTACTCTGCAGCTGTGGCACGAACCTGATTTCTCAAATGTTCATTGAAGGAGGAAACGCTTTTCATTTTTCAGATTAAGTGACTAAAAATAACCTTGTTAACACAGATTACTGATGGAGAAACCTAATTACATAAACCCTTTAACGGGTTTTTATTTGCGTGATGATTTCCAAGGACATGTAGAGGACATGTAAGCAGAGTGGAGACACATGGACCACGGCAGCATCATGTGGAATATCCGTCTTTCTGACGTCTACGTCTGACGTCACCTGCTGAAGCCACATGAGGACGTTTCTATTGCAGGAGTAACAGAGGCCGTTCCATTTGTCAAGACTTTTACACAAAGTTAACTTGGGCTCAGTTTTTGAATCCAAGCCGAGCTACACTTTAAAATTTGACGCCCTCCTTTCCAGAAGTTGCCACAAAATTTTCTCCGCCTGTCTTCCTTCAAATGAGAGGAGGAAGGATGAAATTCTGCTGCCAGAGGACATTTGGTTTCTCTTCTGCCGACTCACCTCCTCTCTCCTTTCCATTTTCTCCTCTCCATTCTTTCTGTCATTTCATTTTCCTCCCTTGGTTTTTCTCATCTGTCCTTATTTTCCTTTCTTCCCCTTCATTTCTAGTTTGCAGACCTTATTTATTTTCTCCTCTTTGCCCTGAGGCAAGCTTTAATAAGGCAGTGAAGATGCTGACATATTTTGGCCGAGGTCACGTATACTCACTCGGCCTCATTACTACGAAGCCTCCGTCGGCGGGAACAAGGTTTCTCTTCCCTGTCACTTAGAAAGAGTTTGATAGTTGAGACTTCTTCTTGACCACAGAGCTTCTCTGAGGTAAACTTTTAACTTTTACATTGAAAGACTGCGAGGAGGAATTAACGCTCTTTTAGCTCCGAGTGGATCGGCTTAATTGCTCCAAATCCCCCCCCCCCCGAGGGAGTTCCCCAACACAACCAAACAGAAGAGCCGCTGCCTCGTGAACTGAACTCACCCTGTAAATTCCCCCCTTGAGTTAGTTTAAATGTAGAATGTGAGAGTATTTGCTCCATCGGGCATTTCATGCATATGCAGGAGTTTTCTTCTGCTGCCTCAGTGTTTGGATGCATCCAGAGCCTCTGAAGTTTCCTTTGGATGTCTTCAGAAAAAAAGACCCAGATTATTCAGTTTCTACCTCAGGAAATAAAGGGAGTTAAGTTCAATAAAAAAGAAAAAGATGGTGTTGATTGAATTCCTCAAAGGCAGGATAGTGGAGATCCAGAGCTCTGATTGGTCCGTGGCCCCTGTAGTTTAAATGACGGAGCTGAACTGATCAGATTGATTAAGATTCTCTCGTTAGTTTCAGACTCTTCAGTTTAGTCTGGAACTAAATATCACGTTTGAAAGGTTCCTCGGACACGGTCCAAAATGTAGTCAGACCAAATTGGAGGTCTGGATCTGGATCCACCTCTGGACCAAGAGCTTGACCTGAACTGGTCTCAGACTTGAAGTTGTCATAAATGATTTGAGACTTGACCTTGAACCTCACGAAGCTCAGGCACAACTGAATCTGTGTCTGAGAGAAACAGGATCTAACAACTGGACAATATTTAATTCTGTTGACATCCTGATTTATTCAAGCAGCGTTGTCCTGTGTCACTGAGACAAACGTCTCCTCCTCTGAGGGACAACTGAGCCGGGTGGTGCTCAGGTCTTTCATATTCTAATTTATTTTCTTCATAACTTGTGAATTGAATTAAGTTTATTAAACATGCTCGGGTGTTATTATTTCCTGGGTTGCTTCATCATTGTGATGTGATATCCTGTGTGTGTGTGTGTGTGGGGGGGGGGGTCAACTGACTGTGTGGTCAACTCAGCAGAAAGCTT